>NC_139516.1:132599335-132788316 GCF_947247035.1 Vipera ursinii | reverse complement strand
TTTAAAAAAAATGGCTGCAGCCAGGCTCATTTGCAGAGTTGATGTCTATCTTGTTTTGACTATGTGACCCTGTAGTTAACATTAGCAGGGATATGCAGATAGTAATGACAAGGTGAATACTTCAGAACTTCTTGCTGTAGAGGTGGAAAAAATAGCATATAAGAAATGAGGAAGGAAGCAAACATTGAGCTATTGTCACTGTTGCTACTGTGGATTGACTGTAAATGAGGTGAAGAAGGGCCAGACTATACAAGTCAATACTGATCATGCTTGTCCTCTTCTCCTGAGTTCCTCATGAGGCTAAGCTATGTCCAAGTAACAATGGGGAACAAAGGGCCAGGTGACCTTCCTCCTCGCTTTCTCCGCTCTACTCACAGTTTCTGTAGCTTGGGGAAGAGATATAATCTTTAATCTTGTCATCATTGGAAGGGTGTGGCCTTGTGGCCTGGTGAGCTTTTCTTATAATTTGGGCACATTAGGAAAAATGGGCAACAAAATATCAAGCTGAAAGCATAAACAAAAAAATCAAGTTCAGCTAGCTTTTGCTGATGGATCAGCCAAAATGAGACTTGGTGGACTTGGAAATATTTGCTCATGTCTCTGATATTATTACTTTCACCCAAATGGTTTTCTGCTTAGATTCTGGATTTTAAGATGTTGGATGATTAAAATACGAAAACAATGATTGACAATGATTTTTTTTTTAAAAATCCCCTTATTCTTTATGGGTGACTTTCAAGGGTGAGAAGTGCTTAGAACAAATAGAAGCAGACAACAAAGTAGACACTTACTGACAGCCAATTACCTTTAATAGCTAGATACACTGCAACAATTTACCATGTTGTAAAACAAAACAAAAAAAGCAACAGAAGTGGCTTCTGATATGTAGATGTACAATACAGTACACTGAGGGGGGAAAAAAAACAGCTGAAAAGAGACTGCAGCAATACATTTAGTTATAAAAGCCACTTAATTTTATCAGGGAAGCCTAAAGGCAAATGCTAGAACTTTCCTGCTGAGAAAAGACAAGGCACTAGCAAACACAGTTTTTTGTGGATCGAAGTTGTGCTACTTAAAAACATTTTTAAAAAAAAAAGAAAAGAAAAGAGTTTTCATTTTCTTCCATGCCCCAAACTTTCAGAGTGCCTTTGAAAAATGAGTCACTTCTCCTTTTTCTGAACATAATGGTGTGGATGCTCTGTTAAGGAAAAGAACATTTGTGTGAGGGGTTATTTTTCCTCTCCCTGACCTATTTTTTTTGACATTTTCAGTTCTTCAAGTGTGGACACTCTATTTCAGCAAAGACACAGAGAATCCAGCAATTTATGCTTTAAATATAGCAGACACTCTAAGTGTAGCTAGGAGCCCTGTGCATTTATCCAGGGAAAAGCATTAACTATTTCCTCTTGGCAATTTGGAATAGTCTTTTATTTTAAGAGACTTAAGTAAAATAAATATATAGATCAAAGTACCTTTAAGGCTTGAGGCAGATAGAAATTTTATTTTTACAGGGGTCTGGAAATATCTATAGTTTGATACAGATAAACATTTTGCAGCTGTAATAGTGTTGGCAAAGGATAGTCAGCATAGCACTACCCAGGTGTTTGGGGCAGCACCGACATTTCTTGCTATTGGGAATTTTGTCTAGGGCTGATGGAAATAGAATTCCAAAACATCTGGAGGGCACTATTTTGCTTATCCTTTATCATGGCCAAAAAGAAAAAGAAAAACAGAAAACACCCCACCCCTGGGTTCTGTAATTATTTTCAGAAGAATTGGATAAGCAAAGGTGAATTATAAGAGGAGGGTAAGGCAGAAAGTTTCAGAAAAAGAGAGAAAAGCTATAGGAAATAGAAGTATTTAAGTGTTAAAAATCCACATCACAGCAAGGAGACTACGAGCAGCCTTGATCATTTAACACTTCTTTCTCCCCACCATCCATCTTTTTTTCCTTCCTTCCTTCCTTCCTTCCTTCCTTCCTTCCTTCCTTCCTTCCTTCCTTCCTTCCTTCCTTCCTCCCTCCCTCCCTCCCTCCCTCCCTCCCTCCCTCCCTCCCTCCCTTCTTTCTTTCTTTCTTTCTTTCTTTCTTTCTTTCTTTCTTTCTTTCTTTCTTTCTTTCTTTCTTTCTTTCCAAATTTGTTTTTGCTAGTTCCTTGTCTTTTCTCAGCAGGAAAGTTCTAGTATTCAGTTCCAAAAATACTATGTTCAGACGGTGTTAGAGATTGTGGGAAAGCTGGGGATGAGTCTTAGAAATGTTTATGTTAAAGGCATGTTCAGTCCAGTTGCTGGGTGATCTGGGAAATAGCATTTCTAAGAGACACCACCATAATTAACTCAATATAACCAAAGATGGAAAATTCCTGTTCCCATCTTGGAATAGGAATAGGGAATAGGGAAATTCTTGTTCCAAGATGCTTCATTGAAAACCATATTTTTTGTGTTTCCTTCATTTTGCCTGCTATGAGACTCAGCTGGAAAATAATTTAAACATTGTAACACAAGTTTGACTTATCTTTATAAGATGTTTATTCCAAAAAAGAAAGAGGGTTGATATATTGTTGCCTTTGATTTCAAAATGATATTGGCAGCTTTAAGTATTATGGCCAAAGAGTTGAAAATGGGCCTCAGGGATACTTACCTTGAATTTTTCCCCAGTGTAATGGTACAAACTGGAGAGAGAGAGAGAGAGAGAGAGAGCGAGAGAGAGAGAGAGAGAGAGAGAGAGAGAGAGAGAGAGAGAGAGAGAGAGAGAGAGAGAGAGAGAGAACACAAGTAAATGGAACAATAATGACAGAGCTATTAAGAACCTAACACACTTATGGAAAATGGTCCACTAATGACATCTTTCAAGATACTTCAACACTTAGTAAAAGTACCTTTTTATTCATTCATTTGTTTGTTTAAAATGAGCTGTCCAAATATGTAAAGAAAGCTACAAATTTAAAAATAGTGATGTTGTCAGAACAGGATTTTAGATAGAGATCCAGAG
This sequence comes from Vipera ursinii, assembly GCF_947247035.1. Classification (NCBI taxonomy): domain Eukaryota; kingdom Metazoa; phylum Chordata; class Lepidosauria; order Squamata; family Viperidae; genus Vipera; species Vipera ursinii. The sequence goes on along the minus strand of NC_139516.1, from coordinate 132,785,327 downwards.
TTCCACTTAGCCAGATGAGCAGGACAGTCTCCGTAATGCAGCAAGTCTGACTTGTCACGTTTGAGGTCAGTTACGAGTGAGAGGAGCAAAGCCTCAAACTGAAATAGCATCTCTTCTCCCCAATCCCCCATAGCACTCTCCTTAGTCAGTCATTTCAAAGCAAACAAACAAAAATGACTATTATTTATAATCCAGTACTTTCCTTTTATGAAACAATTTGAATAATGGAATAATGGGATCATCAATAGAGACTTAGCTTTATATTGTAGCCATAAATAATGCCTTTATGACTACCTTCTGCATTCATTCATATGAAGGCTTAATGACTTCTAGGAATTATTCTCTGCTTGTAGTAGAAATGTTTGTGAATATAAAGGAGGGTGATTTTTTTTAACTGCAAGTCTGAATCATTTGTGACTTTAAGGAAAAACGCCAGTATATTGATTTGAACTACATGAGTTATAGGAAGCTATGCTCCAACATTGGAGTTGTTGTTTTTATATAATATCTTATTAGTTTTCTACATTTACAATTCATAAGTGCTTAATAAACAATGTGTTGTTTGGGTCCATTTGTTTTACTTACTAATACACATTAAATTCCTAATATCTACCCTGTTTTTCCAGCCACTGACAAAATACCTCCCATATTTGAAAATATCAACATTGGAGGTTTTTAAGAAGAGATTGGACAACCATCTGTCTGAAATGCTATAGAGTTTCCTGCTTGAGCAGAGGGTTGTACTAGAAGACCTCCAAGGTCCCTTCCAACTCTGTTAGTTTGTTACTGTTTTACCTCTGTGGCATCAGAGGCCAGCCCTCTCCATTATGCATCTGTCTCTTAGTAATTCTCCAGTGTGGACCTCATATAAAATACAATCAGATTTCAATATTATGGAGGTTTGAATTACTGCATTGGAAAAAGACAGTCCTTGATGGGCTGCTCAATAAACTGATATTTTCTAAATTAAAGTCCAAGAATCATCGTTGCTAGGAACCCACTGAGGGATTAAGAATGTCCCATTCAAGGCATTTTTTATTTTCCATTTCTCAGCACATGGGAAAGGGTTTTCTCTTCAGATTCTCCCAGACAGCACACAAAACCCCCTTGTCAACTTCTGAAAGGAGCCTGACTGAAACCATCTTTGTTATTCTAAGTTGTCACATAGGTTGGGAGGGAAAGTGGGAAAGAAAATAAAAGTATGCTGGACTAAACACAGAATGGTCCCTTGGGAACCAAGGTCATTCCCACAGATGCTGAAAGGAGGAGCAAAGATTAGTTGCAGAGCCCCCCAATTATTTTCATTGGGTAGCATGATTTACAGCATAATAGAGAGAAGGGGACATTTAGTTATACTGAATCTCTAAGGAAAAAAAATTAGGGTTGGTTTCACTTCTGACTGTGCCAATATTATGTATCCAATAAACATGTGCCTTGGAGTTCTGCTTTATTTGGTTTCATTAGTTAGAACCTTGACACCCTTTCTGTCTTTTTTTTCTTTCTTTTCTGAAGGGCCGTTACAGTGTGCCTTTCCCCCACATTTAACATTTTATATGCATGCGTTTTCATTATGCTAATTGCTGACATGATAAAACCCATGTTTTCTTTAAAAAAAAAGTTATAGACTGCTATCTGAAAAGCAGTAAAATAAAATAATAAAATAAATGTCCTTGTAGATCAGGGGTTCATAAACTTTTTGACTTCATGCCTCCCTTTCATGTAGTCCTAATGTATGCATCTCCCCTAAAAATACAAACACCAAAATAAACACACAGAAAAACAAGACAAAACAATGTAATGAAACATTGGGAAAGAAGGCTTTATTTTAGCAATGTAATTAAAAGGTTTTTCATACCTGCCCTAGACTTTGTCTGTATTTCCCCAAGAGAGATATATCTCACAGTTTGGTAAACTCTCTTGTAAAGCATGGCCCTGTTCCTTTCTCTCATTAGTTTGGATGGATAGATGGATGGATATACCAGTAATGAAAAAATCCTGAGGGAGATGGGTAGATAAGAAGTGTAAATAAATAATAAATAAATAAATAAACAAATAAATATTGGTGGATACTGTATGTAAACAGGGAGCAAATCCCAAATTCACTTGAATTCATGATATTATCTAGTTGGTTAATGAAACATCTGCAAGCAAACAACCCAATTCAGGCAACACCAAGAACTCTACTATTTAGTGTATACTTTCAGGGATAGGATTGGATGACTGGTGTGTTCTTTACTAATTCACATATTTTCTGATTCTAGGACATGTTTTATTAGAGGCTGATGAGTTAAAGGCTTTCCTCAGTATGAAGTCCCTCTGACTGAGGTGATGTAGATCTAGTTGGTTGGCACCCATCTGAAAAGTGGGACTGGCATTGCTGAGAAAACCAAGAGTGTAACGTGAAGCAGATGTAACATGGTTTCTTCCAACACTATGTGAATGTAGCTTGAGTTCTTGGGCATCGCAGAGATCTTTCTAAACTTTCCTGGGACTTTACAGAAAACAGAGGCTTTCAGATTGTGACCTGGGGTGCGGCAGCAAAAGGGCATTTAGTTTTGGCATGAATATTACCCATACTTTTATATTCTCTAGGCTTAACTTATTGCAATAATTTCATTCACTTGCATCCTGATGGTCTGATTTAACAGAAATTCAGAGTCAGAATTGCTTTTCAAGACATCCTGTAAATTCAGCATATCTTTCCCAGTATGTTGTCATAAGTAACAATTTCACTGATGTCCTTTTAAGTTTTTAAACCACAATTTTGCCTAGACTATGTCAGCTTTCTTGCAAACTTACTGCTTGTTTGACAGCTTTATTTGAAAAGCTGCTTATTTCTCACTGATGCTTTGACTGTTCTCTTTTATCATCTAAAATCACTTAATTAAAGTGACAAGTTAAAATGCAATTGTTTTATTTATCTGTACTTTTCTATCTCTTGAGGGAGCTGGGTCCATTTAAGTGCATTTTCCAGCAATTCTGCTGTTGCAAATTATGTTGAAATAATTGGGCATAATTATTTTAGGATAATGTTTCTTTAACCCAGTCTGCTTAGTCTCATATCTTCACTCAAAATATAGCAATATGCATTCCACTACAATATTTTGATTGATCTTAAAAGCCCACTGCAATACCTAAAGATTCAGCAGGTATGTGAATAACCTTTCATTTTGCTGCTAGATAGCCTCTGGGCATTTGTTGAATTGAGATCTATGCAATAGTCTGAAATATTTGTGCAGCTTCAAATTATTACCTTATGTTCATGTTTTGAACTTCATTTTAAACCAAAACCAAATACAGTATTGGTATAAAAAGAAAATCAAGCCTTCTTCAAGCCAAACCTGATTCTCATGGGCAAATGTATGATGTTTTCTGGCAAAATGTATGGAGGTACACAAATGATTCGCATACCTTTTTCTGTAGTTGTGTTCAGCTTCTCAATCTGGCTTAACCCAGGTTCTCTGGTATCTATTCCTGGCATTCTTTTCTAAGTAAAGAAACATATATTTAACCGTTATAAACACTACAAGCAAAGCACTCTCTTCCATATGTATTGGTAGTCAACTCCCAAAATTCTCAGTTGGCCTGGCCAAATAGCCTACTGGATACAGATTCTAAGTATTGAAACCTATCACATTTAGAGGACACCATTTGGGGAAACTGTTTTAAGGTCTTTTTGTAATCCCTATTATAAAGCATAGTTCTAAACAGTAAGAATTTCATTATGAGACATGGATTTATAGTGTACTTGAAATGTAGAATCTGTCAGACTTCATACATAATCTCTTTTTAACAGTCTCACATTATTGTAATTATGGATGTATTTTAAAGGTGGGACTTTCAGATGTACTGTAAAGGGCAGGACCTACTCATCAATAAATTGCTTCCATGCATTTCAGTAAATAAAACTGAACAGGATCAATGCTTAAACTTAAAGGTCATAATGGAGAAGATTCCGTACTATTGAATATCATTGCAGCTGCCAATGTAATTTTGTCTAGAGGGAGATGCTACAAAACTGAAGAACTCCCTTGATTGCGGGTGGGGGTGAGTATATATTCTGACACTAATAAAAACAGTGCTTTGTCAGCTGTGCATTGTTTAGCCCTCTCTCATAATTAAAATGAAATGTGATAGGTTGCATTGAAATCCATCTGTCTAACACCTATAGGCACTGTTTCTGAAGAACATCTTCATCCATTAAAATAATTATGCAATCATTAATTAACAGGAAAAAATAGTTACCGATAAAACAGCCTGATGGCAAAGGATGATAACTGAACTTGCCTGGATTTTTGTTGTTTTATTTGCTTGAGTACAACATCTCAATTACCTCAATATTGTGTGGCTTGAAACCCCTGTCTCTGCCCTAACTCCAGACTAGAATCCAAATTTCCAATCTGCAAGGAAATTGTTTTCAGCAAAAGGAATGAGATCCCAAATCCTCATCTGCTCCCTTCTTTTGGAATTCACTTTCTCTTTTAAAGAAAGGGTGTAGTGCTGGAAGTTGCTGATAAGTGCTTAGGGGGGAAAAAAATCCCTTCTAATCCCTATGGGTGATATGTGTTTTCCTCAATCTTAGGTCTTTTCAAGGCTTGGGAGTTTGAAAATTCGGTAGCTGTTCCTAGCACTGTGCTCTTCTAGACAGAGAGCTCTGATTCCTGAGATGCTTTATAAGGCCTTGGAATACTGTACTTGGAATACTGTATCCAATTTTGGTCAGCACAATATAAAAAAGATGTTGAGACTCTGGAAAGAATGCAGAGAAGAGCAACAAAGATGGCTAGGGGGTTGGAGGGTACAATCTATCAGGAATGGTTGCAGAAATTGGATGTGTCCAGTTCAGTAAAAAGAAGGACTAGGGTGAAATGAGAGCTGTGTTCCACTATATGAGGGGCTGCCACAAAGAAGAGGGGTCAGCTTATTTTCCAAAGCACTAGAAGGAAAGACAAAAAGCAATGGGTGGAAACTAATCAAGAAAAGGTGTAACCTAGAACTAAGGGGGGGAAAAATCCTTGTAGATGCTCCATCATTGGAGGCCTTTAAGAAGAGACTGGACAGCAATTTGTATGAAATGGTATAGGGTCTCTTGCTTGAACAGAGAGTTGGACTAGAAGACCAAAACAAAGGAAAGTTGTTATCTGTCTCTAAAAATGAATATATGGTAGAGTAGAGTATGTAGTAGTTCACTTGGCCCTCCTGGTTGTAACTTTTTTTTAATAGAGGACAGATTGTCTCTGTCTCACAGAAGCTGCTGTATGATGACTAAAGTAATCTACTTCTATTAAGTATTTTGGTGGATGTTGTTCTGTCTTGAAATAAGCTTTTCACAGCCCAGTTGAATTATGTATATCTTACAACCTACAGTAGGTGTAATGGTTCATAAATTGATAGGAATGCAGGAGATAGTATTTGCAAAGAACCAACTGCAAGCTTCTTTGTTATATATACAGGTAGTCCTCAGTTTACATGTAGCGACCATTCAAAGTTACAACCACACTGAAAAAAATGACTTATGACCATTTTTCACTGTTACAGTCTTTGTAGCATCCCCATGATCATGTGATCAAAATTCAGATGCCTGGCAATTGGTTCATACTTACGCAGTGTCCCAAGGTCATTTAATCACCTTTTGCAACCTTTTGACTATCAAAGACAATGGAGAAGCCTGATTCACTTAACAGCCGGGTTACTAACTTATCAACTGCAGTGATTAACTTAACAACTGTAGCAAGAAAGGTCGTAAAATGGGGCAAAACTCACATAACAAATGTCTCACTCAACCACAGAAATTTTGGGCTCAATTATGGTTATAGGTTGAAGACTATCTCACCTTTTCACCAGTTCCTAAGAAATCTGTCAGAAAGAAACCATGGCATCTCTACCTTAATGTATTAGTGTATGAATTGGTTCTAAATGGGAAATAGTTCATAAATCTTGTCAAAAAAGATACATACATTTTGGTTAAAGAAAACTCCATGAGGAATATTAGCTTATTAAATATATATGTCTCCCATCTCACTATCCAAAGGAACTCTGAATGACTTATTTTGCTTGGTTTTTGAGGTAGCTATCAAAGAGCCTCACTCTTCTTGTTGTCTAGGCCAGGGCTTTTCAACCAGTGGTCCGGGTACCACCTGTGGTACATTGGCACCTAGCAGGTGGTAATGTTCTGTTCCAGCCTACGACTGGCCCTGTTTGAATGTCAGTGACAACCCCTTTATATAGTCAACAGGCTGGAAAAACCCAACCAATTTGTTTTACAAAGAAATCAAAAGTTCAAACAAGAGTTAAACCAAAAGTTCAAACAAGAGTTAAACAGGAATAACAGACCAGGACTCTAGCAGAAGGTCTTCAAATGGTTGTCTTCAGCAACCAGCACCTCCCACACCTTCCCCTTTTATCAACAGTCCCAAGACGTGGCTTCTCATTGCCTTCTCCTCCTCTCACTGAGTTGCCTCATGGCCTTTCTCTGTTCTACTCTGCTGGATTGCCTCCTGCTCCTAGCCTCCCTGAATAGATCCAGCTGTGAATCATCTATGTCCAATACCTCATGCTCACATGGCTGAGCCTGATGAGGAACATGATGGGAGGGGCCAGGCTGAGAGTCCTGCAATGCATCAGAGCCTCCCTCTGACACTAAAGGCTCTCCAAACCCCTCCTCCTCCTCCTCCTCCTCCTCCTCCTCTTCAGAATCATCAGACTCAGCTGCCGGTATCACAGGCTGATGCTGAATCACAACAGGTACACAACCATCCTAGAAAAGTGGTAGCAGGGGAGGGGAATGAGCTGAACCGGTGATAGCACCGCACAAGCCTGAGTGAGAGATGGCTGGAGCTGCAGGGCTGTCAGGGCTCAGTGGAAGCACCAGGATCAGCGCCAGGCTCCAGCTGGAGCTTGGCACTGATCCTGGCACATCTGCTGAGCCCAGAAAAAGCACCAATCCGCTGGAATGTTGCAGCATCTCCAGGGTTTTGTTATTTGCATTCAGATGCTTGGCAGCTGATTCATATTTATGACAGTCACAGTGTCCCAGGGTCATGTGAAGTGACCAAAACCTGCTGCAACCACCCAGAAGATGGAGGGAATAAAAACCAAACACCACCCCCACTGCCAATCCTCAACAATGAAAACCTTGGACAGGAGAAAGAGTGCCACCGGGCAGGCAGGCAAGTGTGTTACTCAGCTGTGGCTTGGGGGGCACTTTTTTCAGTGCCATTGTTACTTCGAACAGTCACTAAGTGAACTATTGTAAGTTGAGGACTACCTGTACTTCATCACTTTTTTTCCTTATTTTTTTTTTGGTCATCAAGTTTTTGACACCTTGCTAGGCGACTGGTGGTACTCGGATGTTGCCATATCCTAAATGTGGTACAATGGGTGAAAAGGTTGAAAAGCCCTGGTCTAGGCTAAGAAACTACAGTATCTAGTCTTACCCTTGATAAGCAATTTTCCTGCCTTGTTAGTGCCTTGATTTTTCTGGTCTCTATATCATATATAATTATCATAATTACATGACTCATTGGAAGAAGTGGTGTAGAAATAAGTATAACGAGCTAAACAAAGAAAGTAAATAACTAAACAAGAGTACTTAATTTACCATGGGAAAAAACATAGAACAGGGGAACTAAAAATAATAATTGACACAGAAGTAATAAATCCTAGGATCTGAGCTATGCAAAAAATGATCAGTTCTTGAGAGAAGATTAAAACACCATATGACATGTCATCACAGTATAAAGTTCTTATAGATAATCCAAACCCATATTTGTTGCTCTCTTGATGTCCATTATAATCAAGCAGTATTTTCCCTAACTTTTGGAATATGTGCAAACAAACCTTTGATTTAGAGATTTTCTTGCATGTATTTCTGTTATGCTCTTTTCTCTTTCTTTCTTCACATAGAAAGAGTTGACTGCCATTTCTAACCACAACAAAGCAATTCAAAGCCTAACTTTAATGCCTTCCTTTTTAGTATGTAGTTTTATTCACACATCTTAGATCAACTCTGTGATCTCTAACAACATTGGGGGCAGGTTTTAAGAAAAAAAAAACACGACAATTAAGACTTCTTTAAGATAAAGCCTTTAAGGAGGCTTTATCTGTAATGAGAGGTACCAACATTCATGTATCAATTTGGCTTAAAGAGGGGAGGGTAGAATTGTTTGTCACAATAATTTGATAGTCCTAAGATGAGAGGAAATGAGGTCTCTGAGATGATTTATTAGCCAACTATAAAATAGACTAATTTTAGAAATGCTTTAATATCAACACTGTTTAATTGGCACAACAGGACAGAAGGAAAACTTCTGCCAAAGTGCAGAATTAGGTCTGCTGCTGGTCTTAATTATACAATTTGATCTGCTGCTTGGAATGATTTCATTAGATTTTGCACAGGGAACTAGAAAATGAGGAGGAAAATTTTTTAATGCATTAGCCTTTTATGAAGGCACATTCAAGATGAAAGACCTGCTGATTTCTCATTCTGGAATCTGTATCTGATTATGCAAACAAAATGCCATAGTATCGATTGAAATAGCCTAAATTATCAGTTTGATATATGCAATTTTAAAAGCAAATTATTTTTGACAATTTTATTAGGCTGTCAAAGCCAAACAAACTCTGTGGCTGGTAGTTGTTGTTGTTGTTGTTTTTAACTCAGAATACATTTTGCTCCAAAGTTATTTGTAAAACATTTGATGTACATATATTTTAGTGAGAATTACTAGTTTAAGATTACTAGATTTAAGAAAAGACTGAAAGAAATGTGCACAAGATTTCTTTCACAGGGGCTAATTTCTGTGTAAGCTAGTAGGTCTCTAACATTTTTAGAGATATTATCTCAAGTACAAATGTCATCCTCATAATATTTTCCTTCCGTTTGAAATACTAAGTATTTGTGAGACGCAGCTAGTATATCTGAAGGAAAGAGTGTTTTAAGTATTTTCTTTAAATAGTCTCCTAACAGATTTTTTTTTTCCCTTCTAATCTTGAAGAATGGGGAAGAAATGGAGGTAGTGACAGATTTTATTTTCCTGGGCTCCAAGATCACTGCAGATGGGGACTGTAGCCAAGAAATTAAAAGACACTTGCTCCTGGGGAGGAAAGCCATGGCAAATCTAGACAGCACACTAAAAAGCAGAGACATCACCCTGTCAACAAAAGTGTGCATAGTCAAGGCTATGGTCTTCCCAGTTGCAATGTATGGCAGTGAAAGCTGGACCATAAGAGAGGCTGAGCGCCAAAGAATTGAAGCCTTTGAACTATGGTGCTGGAGAAGACTCCTGCGAGTCCCTTGGACTGCAAGGCGATCAAACCGGTCAGTCCTAGAGGAGATCAATCCTGACTGCTCTTTAGAAGGCCAGATCCTGAAGTTGAAACTCAAATACTTTGGCCACCTAATGAGAAGGAAGGATTCACTGGAGAAGAGCCTAATGCTGGGAAAGATTGAGGGCAATAGAAGAAGGGGATGACAGAGAATGAGGTGGCTGGATGGAGTCACTGAAGCAGTAGGCGTGAGCTTAAATGGACTCCAGAAGATGGTAGAGGACAGGAATGCCTGGAGGAACATTGTCCATAGGGTCGCGATGGGTCGGACAAGACTTTGCAACTAACAACAACAAATCTTGAAGAACAATGTCTTGATACTGTGGGTAAAAGAACTGGTGATATTTCAGTTGGAATGCTAAACAAATGTTTGTTTCTATGTTAAATTTATTCTTAATTTATCATTCTCAAATACATCAAAGATTCTTTGTTTGTTTGAGGCATCTTACTTTTTTTATTAGTGTTGTATATGAGTTCTGCCCAAAGAAATCCACACAGAAGAATTCTGTTCTTCCCTTTTAAACTAAAGTAGATTAAAAAGAGTAATCAAACCAAGGTGAACAACAACAACAAAAAAGTTGAGTCTTCAGGATGCTTTATGGTTGCATGTAGCTTTGAACATCTCTACTTCTTTATTATTATTCTCTTTAGTCAATCACATGAGAAGCAGGGTAAGCAAAATGGCCCGCCAGTCATTTTGAATGTTACATCCCCCCAAACCTTAGATAGTTTGCCTTGAACAGATAGACTCCACAAGGACAGTGAGATATTGACCAAACAGAAATTTTTAGCCTTGTGATCAGTAAGAGTAGCAGGGCATTCCCTGTTATTATAACTACAGAAAGCCACTCAGCAGTATTATTTAAAGTAACTCAGTTCCTATGAGAAAAGTCTGAGCTGAAAAATTATCTGCTGTGCCATTCTGATGAGCTGACACAGCACTAAGGGGATGAAATTACTAATAACCAACTCAAAGTTGTATATAGATCCTGATGAAATGATAGATTTCATCCATGGTATGATGCTATCTGGGATAGTTTTGAACCTGAGAAAGATGAGGAAGTTGAGAGGGCTTTTCTGTACTCATAACTCTTTGTGTTATGAAATTTGAAAATTCAGAACAAAACCAGGAGATGGAAACCATGCCAAAATGACAAAATAAGCTAAACTGAATGAGAAATTCAAAAGTGGCAGAAATAATTTGGAACCAATGGACATTTTTCACAGTTAAAGAAGTGTCATTGTATTCATTCATTTCAATATTTAAGGCATATGCACTGAATGCTTCTTTTTTTTTTTAAAAAAAAGGCTTATTGAGAAGCAAATGGCAATTTCAAAAAAAGAACTCTAGGAGGAGTAAATCCCCACTGTGTATGTTTGTTATTCCTTCCTCACAAGTATTAGTTAAAAACAACTATCCTTGTCTTTTCGGTCATCCTAAATATGTAAATTTGTGTAAACCTTTATGATTCTACCTAGAGAAAGCTTACATTTGTGCAGATATTACCAATGAGGTATAAATTCTTCATATGCTGTTAAGTGTGTGCTTATGTTTTTACACTGAAGACACATATTTTGCAATGCAGAAGTGCAATAAACAATTGTCCAGATTGTAAAGATTGCAGTTCTCTGCTTGATACATACTGCAACCATCAGGACTTTTACCTGAAAAGCTCAGGTAAAAAACAATTATTTATTATTTATCCTTTTCAATAGTCTATTTAGACTCTAGAAAGTCTCTTTAGATATTCAGTTCTTTCAAGCTTTCCTAAGTCAACCTGTGAATCAGATTGTCTTAGATCTTTTTGTTCTGATGAAGGGAGGACATTAAGAAGGAACAAGGAAAAGAAGATATTATGAAGCTGAATTATGGAGCTGGAGATGATTACAAAATGAAAGAACAGTCATCTTGGACCATATAGAGGTGGACCACACCTTTCATTTGATTTGGGTACCGTAGTTTCCGGCGTATAAGACAACTTTTTAACCCATGAAAATCTTCTCAAAAGTCAGGGGTCGTCTTATACGCCGGGTGCTGAAACTTTAGGGACAGGGCTGGCTAGAAAATCTGGAGCAGATCTTCCATTTAGTCTGTGCAGGGAAAGCGGGACCAATTGGAGTAGAAGCTGCAGTCTGATTTTTTACAGACTGGGGTCTGGGCGTCTTTCCTTCTAAAGTTGAAGAGCAGCTGTAGGCAGGTGGGGAATGCAAGACCAACTTGAAAGGCAGGTGGGGAATGCTGTAGCCAGAGCAGCTGCTTAGCTCTAAGGACACATTTGACTCAGGAACTGGGCAGGTTGGCTGGAAAACCTGGAGCGGATCTCCCATTTGGTCTTTTTTTTTTAAAATCCCATTTATATCCCACCCTTCTCCGAAGACTCAGGGCGGCTTAAAATTTAAAGCACAAATCAATGTGCTTAGCAATAGCCTTCATTCTATGTATATGCCTGCTTATTAGAGCTTTCACACCCCCCCCACAAGCAGTATTATTACAAAGTCAGCTTATTGCTCCCAACAATCTGAGTCCTCATTTTACTTACTTCGGAAGGATGGAAGGCTGACTCAACCTTGAGCCTGGTGGGATGAGAACCTGCACTAATTGCAGGCAGCTGGTGTTACTTAAGGCTCTGTGCAGGGAAAGCTTTAGAGTGAATTACAAAAAGTGGAAAAAGTGAATTAGGAAAATAGGAAATGGTTGCTGGAATTGGGTATGTGTAGTTTAATGAAGAGAAGGGTGAGGGGTGACATGATAGCAGTGATCCAATATCTCAGGGGCTGCCACAAAGAAGAGGGAGCCAAGCAATTCTCCAAAGCACCTGAAAGCAGGACAAGAAGCAATGGATGGAAACTAGTCAAGGAGAGAAGCAACCTAGAACTAAGGAGAAACTTCCTGACAGAACAATTAACCAGTGGAACAACCTGCCTCCAGAAGTGGTGAATGCTCCAACACTGGAAGTTTTTAAGAAATGGTATAGGGTTTCCTGCCTTAGCAGGGGGTTGGACTAGATGACCTCCAAGGTCCCTTCCAACTTCTTCTTCTTCTTCTTCTTCTTCTTCTTCTTCTTCTTCTTCTTCTTCTTCTTCTTCTTCTTCTTCTTCTTCTTCTTCTTCTTCTTCTTCTTCTTCTTCTTCTTCTTTTTCTTCTTCTTCTTCTTCTTCTTCTTCTTCTTCTTCTTCTTCTTCTTCTTCTTCTTCTTCTTCTTTTTCTTCTTCTTCTTCTTCTTCTTCTTCTTCTTCTTCTTCTTCTTCTTCTTATTATTATTATTATTATTATTATTATTATTATTATTATTATTATTAATCCACTTGCACTGTTTTATGTTTACATGTTTGATGACAAACAGCCTTATGTGTATAAGTGACAGTTTTCCTACTAAGTACCTGCATGTCATAAGCATTTGAAAAAAATTACCATATTAAAATCAAATCTGATGTTTTTTAATTTTTATTTGGTGTGCGTTGGAAGAGGGGTAGTCTTATACGGTGAGTATAGCCCAAACCCTATAATTTAACAGGAAATGTAGGGGGTCGTCTTATACGCCCAGTCTTATATGCCGGAAAATCCGGTATTTCATGTGCGTAAATGTTGGACAAGGGAAAAAAAGCATGCTAGGGAAGGTTAAAGGAAGTGGAAGAAAGGGAAGACAACATATAAGATAACTGTATAGGATCCAAGAGATTACAACATTCTCCTTGTACAAACAAATTACACAATGGTATGCAGTTCTCCATATTGTCATTAATACTTGAACCCAACCTGATGGCATCTAATTAAACATGTTCTAGCTTCTGTGGATAAAACCCAACTTATAAAGAGTGCAAGCTTTATTCCATTTAGAGTGCAGAAGTAATAGAAAACAAAGATGTATCAGCAATAAAATAAAGTTTAAGTATAACTTGCTTAGTGGAATCCTGCTGCTTGAGATTTATGACTTATAATGATTGTTTAATGTTTCCATGCTAACAACAGAGGAATGTTTCCTTTGTGCTTCTAATTTTTCAACAGAAAGCTTGATTAACTTAAAACAGCTTATGTAGTTCAAATAAGATAATAGACAAATAGTGAATTCTGATTCCCAGCTAAGTGTTTGCATTTTTGCCAAGCAACTATGAATTCTATTAGGATATTTTTCTAGTTGAGGGGAGCCTCAGAATCAAAGGGAGCATATTTATGGTTGGAGAAAATGACTAAAAAACAAATAGACTTTAAACCAGAATTATTTTTGTTAGGAGCTAATTATGAGAAACATTGCAGATATCTAATACTACACGTATTAACGGCAGCAAAAATTGTATTTGCCCAACATTGGAAAAACGAAAACTTACCAACTGAAGAAATACTAATTAAGAAAATTCTAGTGTGCGCAGAAATGGATAGATTGACTTTAAAGATTAAAGAAAAAGAAGACTCAGTGTATTTTAGAACATGGAAAATGAGAGAAAGGAACGTAATATGTAATTTTGAATATATATTAGCAAGAAGAAGGCAAATTGAATGGTTAATTAACATATTGTTTATGATAATTAACTATACCTATTATTGTTTGTTAAGCACATGAACCCAGACATTATGCTGTTTGCTAAATATTGAAAATGTTATTTGGAAAAAAAACAACCCCAACCCTAACCCTAATCCCAATCCCATCCCTAACCCCAACCCCACCTTATTCTTAACCCTATAAAAACTAACAAAATCTATATAAAAGAATCAAAGGGAGCACCAAATAAAAGATCCATAACAGATGGTAAGCCTGCTTCTGCTTCAAGATCTCCAGAGCCAACCATCTAATTAGATAAGAGATTCTACTACTGGGTTTGTATTACATCAAGACGTTTGTGTGTGTGTGTGTGTGTGTGTGTAGTTTTTCAAAAAAGTTGCTATTACTTCAGCAATTCTACCTTTTTATTAATCAATAGAAAACTACTGAGATATTTTACTTTTCCACAGAAATATGAGTGAAGGTCTAAGATATTATTATTATTATTATTATTATTATTATTATTATTATTATTATTATTATTATTATTATTATTATTTCTCTCTCTCTCTCTCTCTCTCTCTCTCTCTTGGAGGTCTGAAATTAAAATAGGACTCACAACATTTTGGCAATATTAAAAGAACTCAGTCTGACTTCCTACTAATAAAAACAGCAGCATGCTAATATGTTACATTTTAATCTGTAGAATTAATAATGCAGTCCCAAAACCTGACACAGATGGCAAACAGATTAAAAAGCTATCCCCAGAAGTACAGATTAATTTTGAAATCTCAAGACTTTAACCATAGTTGACATTGGTTGAGATACCTCATGGTTTATGGGTTTTATAAATACCTTGTTTCAGTCTCATGTTTATAAATTAGCATGGCTTATGGACAATCTTCTTATAACCTTGGATAGAATTTTCCATTTATCTATCTATCCAGTTACCTATTACCTCCTTCTGTCTATTTTTAGGAAAACATTTGGAAACAATTGTTTCTATATGAATGATGGAGATGGAAAAGGCACTGTGGATCAATAAACTTCTCCTTTTTTTGTGATACTCTATCATTCCTGAAGGATATATAAATACTAAAGCATCTACATTGTTGTAAATTAGATGATGAAAGAAGTCAGTATCAAGAATATTTTTAGCAGAAGTTAAAAGAGGTTGTTGTTGTTGTTTTTGTCTCAGCCTCATATACATTTTAAGTGTGATATTGTAGGAGGACAGAATTAGTTAGGCATTAGGAAAAACATTAGAGAGAGAGACAGACAGACAGACAGACAGGCAGACAGGCAGGCAGAAGGTATAAATTTAATTGTAATGAATGAACTTTCTATTAATTTAATAAAATTGGAATTGATTATATCTTTTAAAAATCCATCTTTTTTCATCTGTTTAAAATATCAACAATTAAAATATTTGTTTTCAGGAGATATGAGAATAAAATAGTTCAAAACAGCAAATCTTCATTTTTTAAAGAGGGAAATGGATAATTAGAAAAATAAGAGAGTGTGCCATCCTGCTTTGTAAGTCTTTCTTATATGTTTATTCAATATTAATTTATACTCCCTTTTTTTACTCTGCCCTTTCCATTTTTTGTCCTGATTTGTACTCTGATATAAGAAATGGACCTTGATTACATAATAGCAGGGCTTTTCAACCAGTGGTACGGGTACGACCTGTGGTACATTGGCACCTGGCAGGTGGTACATGACCATCCTAGAAAAGTGGTAGTGGGGGAGGGGAATGATCTGAACCGGTGGAAGCACCGCACAAGCCTGAGCGAGAGACGGCTGGAGCTGCAGGGCTGCCAGGGCTCAGTGAAAGTGCCAGGATCTGTGTTCTTCAGGGCTTTCAGGGCTCAGTGGAAGCACCAGGATCAGCGCCAGTCTCCAGCTGGAGCTCGGCGCTGATCCTGGCGCTTCTGAGCCCAGAAGAAGCGCCAATCAGCTGGAATGTTGCAGCATCTCCAGGGTCTTGTGATTTACATTTAGATGCTTGGTAACAGATTCATATTTATGATGGTCACAGTGTCCCAGGGTCATGTGAAGTAACCAAAACCTGCTGCAACCACTCAGCAAATGGGGGGGGGGGATAAAAACCAAACACCCCACCTACCCCACCCCCTCTGCCAATCCTCAACAGAAATGCTCACAACAATGAAAACCTCAGACAGGAGGAAGAGTGCCGCCGGGCAGGCAGGCAGGCAGGTGTCTTGCTCAGCTGTGGCTTGGGGGACACTTTTTTCAGTGCCATTGTAACTTCAAACAGTCACTAAGCGAACTGTTGTAAGTCAAGGACTATCTGTACTTTATCACTTTTTTTCCTTTTTTTTGGTCATCAAGCTTTTGACACCTTGCTCGGCAACTGGTGGTACTCAGATGTTGCCATATCATAAAAGTGGTACAATGGGTGAAAAGGTTGAAAAGTCCTGCATAATAGCCTTCAGCCCATAAAAGGTATTCTTTCCTTTATTAATCAAGAAGTTAAAACAACTTTCATCCATTTTTTAAAATGTGAGTGAGTAAATATAAAAATGCACTTTGATCTGAGGCATAGAAACTATCTACTGTATAGCTAACCCATAATTAACATCTAGGACACCTGAGGACCAACACACTTAAATCAGTTTCTGGAACTAATGCCCATAATTCTAATCACAGTATGTTTGAAAGATGTGTCTTGCAGTAATGACATGAGAAAAAAATCTTAATATTCTAATAAGTGCGATTCTATAGAAAATGCCAGTATACTGTAGACAAGAAATAGTCATTAAGAAAGCAATTTTGCCCCATTATCCCAAAGTTAGTCATGCTTCTCTATCTGAGGCTCTCATTGTTTATTGGTCTTTCTGTAGCTAAAAATTGTGTTGTGACTCATTATTTTTTAATATTGCATTTGACAGATCCAAAATGGAATTCAAATTGCATTCATTATGAACAGAGTTCATGGCATATGCATTAAAATTTCACCATTCTTAGAACAAACAGTTGCCTCTGAAATTTACATTTTATTTCCCTCTACCCTGCTGGGTAAAAGATCTATTTTCTTTGGAAAACAAATCTTTTTAACACTGACTATTATAGCTCTTCATTTGTTTGTAATGTTTTTTTTCTAATATAGCCATAAACAATCCAGAGTTTAGCAAGATTATTAAAAATGCCAAAGAAACATTTTTTTTACAAATATTTATAATTGTTTTTAAAAATCTTCCTTTCAGAAAATACTACTGTTTCCATTTTAGCCATGTCTGGGTAGAGAATCAAGTAGAGTTTTGGCTTTACTACCAAGACTATGTGTTTTTCACAGTACTAGATGATACAAACCTTTGCAGGTATATCTACAATGGGTTGGCAGAGGTAGCAAAAAGATCAAAACAAAAAGCACACTTGCAGACTGAAGCCGTATCCCTTTTGTACAGGGGTCTTCAAACTTGGCCCTTTTATGACTTGTGGACTTCAACTCCCAGAATTCCTCAGCCAGACATGCCTGGCTGAGGAATTCTGGAAGTTGAAGTCCATAAGTCACAAAAGGGCCAAGTTTGAAGACCTCTGTGCTTTGTACATGGACATAACATTGATTTATCCCCCTTCTTCCCCCCCAACACCCCCCCTCAAAATTAGGAACAGAGATTTGTAAATTCCCTAAACTTTTGAAGGAAACAGATTTCTAAACACCTAAACTTTCAAAGGATCAGAATGCAGGGTATAGCTTAGGTTCTCACCATATGAATCTACCAATTCAAGATGCTTCAGAGGTTTTGACAGAAATCTATGTTGCTATTTTTTGCAAGTCATCTGAAAGAATGCATATTCCTAAAAAAAATGTTAAAAGGTTTGTTTGTTTGTTTTAAAAAAAACCTAGCATAGCCTTCTCTGAAGTCCCAAATTAGACTAGGAAAAGAAGGAGAAAGAAAGAAGTTTTTAAATAAGCAAAATAACAGACCCATAACAGAGAACAATTTCTCAGATGAGTAAAACATCCAGAGAATCTTTTACTGGTAAGCGCTTTTGAAGCAGTTTATTACTATTGCTACTGAGATTTATTTTATTTTTTGGGCTTTTCCACATTCATTTCTTAAGATTTTTTTTTCCTGCTAATCATTACAATTTAAACACTGAATTATTTTTAACAGTTAGTTTTATATACATATTTGATCTATTATTTGTCAATTATTTTACTTAAAATGCCCATTAGAATTCATTGCTATGGATGACACAATGTTGTAGCAGATATTAGCCAAGATAGCAGTACTCCATTAACATCATACATTAAATTAGTGCTATTTTTTTTCATACAAATGCATCTTATTTCTGCAAATGTAATTGCTGTTTAGTGAGTTCCTAATGTTTAGCATTTCTAAAAGGCAATCCTGGACTGCAGTACTGAAGTGCTTTTCTCCATTATGGAAACAGGCTGGAAAGTTAAGTGGTATGAAAATTAGCTTCCCACTTTCTGATCACATTTTTTAAATGAAACAGAATTGACATTCTAGTCCACAGGAGAGAGGGAGGGGTGGGGGGTACGAAGTATGACAAGAGAATGTCATTTTGTTAATAATGCCTGTTTTTTGATTCCACAAAGGATCACCCCATGGATTGTGGAACTGGCACCGAAAGGGGAATTGCTTCCAATATTCAGGCATTCATGATAGGAAAAGCCTATGGGAGAGAGAGGAGAAACGAGTCTTGTGCTATCACATCATAGAATTGACCCTGAAGGACTTAAATGACAGAGGAAGGATGTTTTCCTGAAAGATTTCTAGACATGTAAAAAAAATGCACCATTTCACATCTGCTGCTTTGTCTAACTGGCCAGGGTTGTCTGGAGAGATTTGCCCAGTGCATAACAGCTAAAGTGTTCCTCCCAATACTTCTCTTGCTACTAGGTCTGACAACTTTGGAAAGAAGCAGGATGCATTTTTCTTTGGCCCAATTGGAGAATCCTGCCAAATACAAATAAGTGGCAAGAACCTGTGGCCCACAGCAGCCTCAGCTCACTAGTAGGAGCAGGCCAAATCCCTACTTCTAATCTTACCTTGAGTTTAAACTAACAATATTTTTTTATGTCCTCTAAATATTGTTGAGGCATCACCAATTGGCAACTGCTGAGTTGCAAAATCGAAAGAGTTCAATATTAAGTACAGGGTATTTCCTTGCAATGTATGGCAGTGAAAGTTGGACCATAAGAAAGGCTGAGCGCCAAAGAATTGAAGCCTTTGAACTGTGATGCTGGAGAAGACTCCTGCGAGTCCCTTGGACTGCAAGGCGATCAAACCGGTCAGTCCTAGAGGAGATCAATCCTGACTGCTCTTTAGAAGGCCAGATCTTGAAGCTAAAACTCAAATACTTTGGCCACCTAATGAGAAAGAAGGACTCACTGGAGAAGACCCTAGTGCTGGGAAAGATCGAGGGCAATAGAAGAAGGGGACGACAGAGAATGAGGTGGCTGGATGGAGTCACTGAAGCAGTAGGCGTGAGCTTAAATGGACTCCAGAAGATGGTGGAAGACAGGAAGGCCTGGAGGAACGTTGTCCATAGGGTCGCGATGAGTCGGACATGACTTCGCAGCTAACAACAACAAAATTTCCTTGCAGGTTGTACCAAAGTGAGCACAATCATGTTAAAGTTATGACTTATCCTTCCTTTGGGTAGCTTCCCTACTGAGATTCTGTGTGTGGTGACTTAGACATGATGTTCCTTCTCTAGGTATGGCCCATATCCAGTCAGAAGATTTTTCAATTTTGTCTTTTTCAAGTCGTACTACAAGACATAAATTTATATTTTACTCCAGAGTATGCTTGCTTCTTTCAGTGTCCTTTTAATATTGTTCAAACTGTTTTTTTTTCCTTTGTTGGTTCTAAATACTTATTCTTTTAATATTATAATGGGTTTACTTATGGGTTCTTAACTACTTTAGTATATAGAACCAATGGGACTGTTCATTGTTAAGATCAACTTATTTTATACAATTAAAAATGATTTTTTGCTTATCAATCAACTTGACATTGGGAACTTTTTTTCCTGCTGACCTTTGCAAACTTTGGTGTGTGTGAGACATTCACAGCTAGAATATTGCAGTTAGGTGAGATAGATGGGTATGATGGCAAGCAAGGCAGAAAAGTAACAAATTAAATAAAAATAATTTTGAGTAGTGGGGGGCATTTTTTGAGCAATATGGAACTCTGAAAGTTTGCTTCTGAACATTTTATTTCTAATACACTTAAAGGCAGAGTTCCTCCAATTTTCATGATATTAGTTTCATGAGATCAAGACAGCTTTCCATTTTTAAATAACTTTGCAAAATGTTTAAGTAACATTTAGGAAATAAGGGACATTAAAAAACAATTTGGTTCTGCTATGACAGCATATTCTTCTGTATGATATTCATTTTACTAATTAAACCAAAACAGAAAGATGCAGTGTGAGCATATTTTTCTTCAAATAAAAATAACTGAAATGAGAGAAGAGAAATGTGGCAGAGAGCACGGACACACGCGTGTATGTGTGTGCGCGTGCGCACATGCACGCGCTTTGCCACATTTCTCTTCCCTCATTTCAGTTATTTTTATTTGAAGAAAAATATGCTCACACTGCATCTTTCTGTTTTGATTTAATTAGTAAAATGAAGACTTGGACCATATTTTCCCTGATGAAGTGAGTCTACATGCTCAGGATGGAGCAAAACTGGAGAAGATATGTGTAACTAAAGAGTAAAAAATGGGCTGAGAAAACATTAACTATAAATTAACTCAAGTATAAATTGAGCCAAGACAAACTGTATGCTTGGATACATATCCTGTGTCAACGCTGCTAACATCGAATATTATTTCTTGACAAGAGATGAAGAAGTAGCTATTTCATATGTTAAACTTGTGTAATGCTTTAAGGTTGGGAGGGGGGAATGAGTAGGATTGCACCTTTCAAGGCCATCTCTAACTAAGAAGATAAGACGTTGGCAGCTTTTCTAAGGTAAGGGAAACTGATTCTTTAAATTAATTGGAGAATATGATTAATGACAAAATTAGAAAGGTGGAGAATTGTGTTTTAATATATTGTGCAAGGGGCGGAGATTTCAGATTCCAGTTGCCTTCGAGCAAGCATTTGCCGGTGTATTAGGCTAATAAAGGACTTTTAAGGTAAACAGTGCCTCAGAGTCACTTGAAAAACCCATACCTCGTAAACTTGACATCCTGTTCATAAATATCTTTTTTTTCCCTTCACTTTGGGTTTTCTTATATATGTTCTTATTTAGGAATCCAAGGTAACATACAAGAAATTGCAGAACTAATGTACTGCATTTGTATTTAACATATGTGATTACCAAAAGTTCAGACAAGTGGAAAATTAGGAACATGAACTCATTATGTTATACATGTCGAAATACTTCCCCAAATCTGTGTGGATTTCTTCTTAAGCAGAAGGCATTTCAAAATCTTAGAATAATCCCAAGCTGTTTATTGAAAGGAACAGCAACTGCCAAAAGACTTCCAGGAATGTATTTGGAAATATGTCCACAAACTGTGTGCAATAACAAAGTAGATATTGTTAGCAGCATTTATTTATTGTTTGCTTGTTAGTTTGCAGATGTGGCTTCTCCAGCTTTTTCCAGCTGAAGAACAAAGAATAAAAATGTGTTAGAGGTTCCAAGGAAAGAGGAGAGAGAGCATAGCGGGGAACAGTCATGTCAGTTTAAATGGATCTTGGAAGACAAGAAAAGTGCTAAGAGAACTGGGATATGGGGATAAAAGTAATTTGAGTGATCTTTATTTTTATTTCTAAAAGAGCCTTGGTGGAGCAGTGGGCTAATGCCTCCTTAAGTAACACCAGCTGCTTGCAATTAGTGCAGGTTCGAGTCCCACCAGGCTCAAGGTTGACTCAGCCTTCAATCCTTCTGAAGTAGGTAAAATGAGGACCCAGATTGTTGGGGGCAATAAGCTGACTTTGTAATAATGCTGCTGGGGGGGGGCAAAAAGCCCTAATAAGCAGGCATATACCGTATATACTTGAGTATAAGCCGAATTTTTCAGCCCACTTTTCGGGCTGAAAAACTCCACTTCGGCTTATACTCCAGTCAACAAAAAAAAAGGAACTGTCCCTTAGTTCGGAACAGGCTGCTGAGAGAAGGGAGCGACAGAGCCTTGCAGAGCTGGCGGCAGTCCAGCGTTGTTTCTCCCCCTCGTGCGTGCGTGTGTGTGTCAGACCCACGGGAATGGCTGGTAGGGAAACGGCATTCCGGCATTCCCCCCCTTCCTGTGTGTCGAGCCTACGGGGCTTGGCACACAGAGAAACGCAAATGCCGGACTGCCGCCACCTTTACTAGCCATTCCTGCGGGTCTGACACACACACACACAAACACACACACACACACACACACGACGCCGGGCTCGGCTCCTTGGCAGGAGGGGCAGCCCCTGCCACGCCCCCCTCCCCTCCCGGCCCGCAACGCCGCGCCGCCGCCGCTTCCTCCGGGCAAGAAGGAGGGGCTTGCGGGGCGAAGGCACCGGCTGGGGAGCAGGCAGGGCGGGAGGGTGGCCGTGCAGCTCAGCGCCGCCCCGAAGCCACAGCCAGCCGCCGCCGCCCACGTCCCGGCGGAGAGAGCCTGCCCTGCGGAGCGCGCTCGCTTGCTCGCCCGCTGCCTCGCCCGCTCGCCCGCTGCCTCGCCCGCTGCCTCGCCCGCTCGCTCGCCCGCCCGTTGCCTCGCCCGCTCGCCCGCCCGCCGCCTCGCCCGCTCGCTCGCCCGCTCGCTCGCCTGCCCGCCGCCTCGCCCGCCCGCCCGCTCGCTCGCCCGCTGCCTCGCCCGCTCGCTCGCCCGCCCGCCGCCTCGCCCGCTCGCTCGCCCGCCCGCCGCCTCGCCCGCTCGCTCGCCCGCCCACCGCCTCGCCCGCTCGCTCGCCCGCCCGCCACCTCGCCCGCTCGCTCGCCCGTCCGCCGCCTCGCCCGCTCGCTCGCCCGCCCGCCGCCTCGCCCGCTCGCTCGCCCGCCCGCCGCCTCGCCCGCTCGCTCGCCCGCCCGCCGCCTCGCCCGCTCGCTCGCCCGCCCGCCGCCTCGCCCGCTCGCTCGCCCGCCCGCCGCCTCGCCCGCTCGCTCGCCCGCCCGCCGCCTCGCCCGCTCGCTCGCCCGCCCGCCGCCTCGCCCGCTCGCTCGCCCGCCCGCTGCCTCGCCCGCTCGTTCACTCGCCGCCTCGCCCGCTGCCTCGCCCGCTCGCTCGCCCGCCCGCTCGCTCGCCGCCTCGCCCGCCTGCCGCCTCGCCTGCTCGCTCGCCCGCCCGCCGCCTCGCCCGCTCGCCCGCCCGCCGCCTCGCCCGCTCGCCCGCCCGCTCGCTCTCCCGCCACCTCGCCCGCCTGCTCACCCGCCCGCTCGCCCGCCCGCCGCCTCGCCCGCCGCCTCGCCTGCCCGCCGCCTCGCCCGCCCGCTCGCTCGCCCGCCACCTCGCCCGCCCGCTCGCCCGCCCGCCGCCTCGCCCGCCTGCCGCCTCGCCCGCTCGCTCGCCCGCCCGCCGCCTCGCCCGCCGCCTCGCCCGCTCGCTCGCCCGCCCGCCGCCTCGCCTGCTCGCTCGCCCGGCCGCCGCCTCGCCCGCTCGCTCGCCCGCCCGCTGCCTCGCCCGCTCGTTCGCTCGCCGCCTCGCCCGCCGCCTCGCCCGCTCGCTCGCCCGCCCGCTCGCTCGCCGCCTCGCCCGCCCGCCTCCTCGCCTGCTCGCTCGCCCGCCCGCCGCCTCGCCCGCTCGCCCGCCCGCCGCCTCGCCCGCTCGCTCGCCCGCTCGCTCGCCCGCTCGCTCGCCCGCCCGCTGCCTCGCCCGCTCGTTCGCTCGCCGCCTCGCCCGCTGCCTCGCCCGCTCGCTCGCCCGCCCGCTCGCTCGCCGCCTCGCCCGCCCGCTCGCTCGCCTGCCGCCTCGCCCGCCCGCTCGCCCGCCGCCTCGCCCGCCCGCCCGCTCGCTCGCCCGCCGCCTCGCCCGCTCGCTCGCCCGCCGCCTCGCCCGCCCGCCGCCTCGCCCGCTCGAGGGAGAAGAGGGAAAAGTGGAGAACATTCCCTTCTTCGTTGAAAGCTGAAAGCAAACGCGCTGCAAAATTCTCTCTCTCTCTCTCTCTCTCTCTCCCTCCCTCCCTTCCTCCACACACACACATTCTTCGGTAAAGAGATTCACTCGATCCATGGTTTCAAGGTTGGGGTACAGAAATCCCGGTTTGTTTCAAGAAACCGGGGTGGTTTATGAGCCTATAGATTTTAGACTTTGCATCTTGTTTTGCTTCCTCGGTTCCCATGAAGCTGAAAGCAAACGCGCTGCAAAATTCTCTCTCTCTCTCTCTCTCTCTCTCTGTTCTTGATGAGCTCACGAGTGCTCAAGGACAAAATAGGGCTGGGCAGAGCCGGCAGTTAAAAATAGGATGCAGATAAAAGGAAAGGTAAGGAGGGGTTCAGGTTGAGAGGAGAGGCTGCGTAGCCTTAGTGTAACTCCTGTGTGGGCTGACTGGGTTGCCTCCGATGGGCTCTGACAGTGGAACAGAATGGAATAGAAAATATGGAATGGATTGGAACAGAACGTAGAACAGAACAGAACAGAACAGAACAGAACAGAACAGAACAGAACAGAACAGAATAGAATAGAATAGAATAGAATAGAATAGAATAGAATAGAATAGAATAGAAAGTGAATAGAATAGAATAGAAATATAGAAAGTGAATAGAATAGAATAGAAATATAGAAAGTGAATAGAATAGAATAGAATAGAATAGAATAGAATAGAATAGAAATATAGAAAGTGAATAGAATAGAATAGAATAGAATAGAATAGAATAGAATAGAATAGAATAGAATAGAATAGAATAGAAATATAGAAAGTGAATAGAATAGAATAGAATAGAGAATGGTAATAAGAATAGAATAGAATAGAATAGAATAGAATAGAATAGAATAGAATAGAATAGAATAGAATAGAATAGAATAGAATAGAATAGAATAGAATAGAATAGAAATATAGAAAGTGAATGGAATAGAATAGAATAGAAATATAGAAAGTGAATAGAATAGAATAGAATAGAGAATGGTAATAAGAATAGAATAGAATAGAATAGAATAGAATAGAATAGAATAGAATAGAATAGAATAGAATAGAATAGAATAGAATAGAATAGAAATATAGAAAGTGAATGGAATAGAATAGAATAGAAATATAGAAAGTGAATAGAATAGAATAGAATAGAATAGAGAATGGTAATAAGAATAGAATAGAATAGAATAGAATAGAATAGAATAGAATAGAATAGAATAGAAATATAGAAAGTGAATAGAATAGAATAGAATAGAATAGAATAGAATAGAAATATAGAAAGTGAATAGAATAGAATAGAATAGAATAGAATAGAATAGAATAGAATAGAATAGAATAGAATAGAATAGAATAGAATAGAATAGAGGCACCTCCCTGTCCCCTCCCCCGAGGGCACCAGAATGCCGATGCTGCCTTGGCACTTTGTGATAAACAAGTGGGTTTTGGCTTGCGGTTTGGGCACTCGGTCTGTAAAAGTTTCGCCACCACTGACCGATACCATCTCAGACAAGTGAATGTCCAGTCTCTTCTTAAAAACCTCCAGTGATGGAGCACTCTTGATTTCTGGTGGCAAGCTGTTCCACTGGGCAGCTGAGAGAAAGGGGCGGCAGAAGCTGCATCCCCCGAAAGAAGTCTTCGCCGAGAAAATGGGCGCTGAGACGCCTCATTCTCTCGCTCAGCAGAGACTTCTTTCGCGAGATCCAGCCTCTGCCGTGCTGCACCGAGAGAACAGCAAGCCGCCCCATTCTCTCGGCGGAGCACTCCACCGCCCCATTCTCTCGGCGGCTTGCCACCCCGTTCTCTCATCTCAGCAGAGACGTCTTTCGGGGGATCCAGCCTCCAGCTGCTGCATTTCCCAGCCTCGGCTTATATTCGAGTCAATAACTTTTTTCAGTTTTTGGGGGTGAATTTGGGGGTCTCGGCTTATACTCGAGTCGGCTTATACTCAAGTATATACGGTACATAGAATGAAGGCTATTGCTAAGCACATTGATTTGTGCTTCTTAGATTGTAAGCCGTCCTGAGTCTTCGGAGAAGGGCGGGATATAAATGGGATTTAAAAAAAGGGATTTGAATAGTCAGGTAAAACTGAATCTATGTGGGCAAATCTCTTGAAGAGAAGGGGATTGATAGATATTGGCATGCTGTTTCTTTTGCTGAAAAGTGTGAAAGATGTCAAAGAGATGACTATAATACAAGTTCTCTGTTTATGTTCACTGGTGACAGTGTGAGAAATGGAAGACGAATTAGAGCTTCTGTCAAAATGTAGAATTTATAGAAAGCAGAAACCCCCAATAATAAGCTCATCTTCCCTTTACTCTCCCATTACCTGATGTAGGATCCCTAGTCTAGAGACAGTATCATGCTTTACATTACTTTTCTAATTCATTATGAAAGGGTACATCATTTTTAATGTTATAATCCTCTGGGGTCATCAGTGGAGCCTGTCCAAGAGCCTGGTGATCATTGTAGGTTTGTACACACCAATAGAAGTTACTTTGTGGCATTTATCTCTAGTGTTTTGCTTCCTTACTCCCATGGGGATTTTTTCATACAATAGTGACAACTGAAGACTACAGTTTCAACTCCACTTTGAACATATGACCTTTATTATGTGGTTTCTTAAGCCATTTACTTGTATCTTCCTTCCCTCATCACTTTTTCTTAGGCTCCAGGCTTTAAAAAAATCTTCACATTGTCTGAACTTGAAACCCATACATTCAGGAATGATTAAATTCTACACAACCATGTTAAATTTAGAAGCTTGTGTTCTTTAATTGTGAGGTTGGCAGTAAGTCTGAGATCAAAACTAATTCAAAAACTACAAATTCCATAAAGAAGAAAAGGGGACACTTTTCCATTTTGGGGGGAGTCCACACTGCCAACCACATTGCCTACTCATAAATAGGCAGTGGGAAAGATCTAGCAAATTTGAATGTATGATTAATTATTTGATCTCAATTTCATATCACCTGTGTTTCATCAATGAAAACACTAACAGCACCTCCTTCTCTGAGAAATAGGAGTAAAGAGTTTTTTAAGCATCTTTTTGAAAAGCAGATTGTTGTTATGTCCTTAAAAATAGGACGTCAAGTTGTGATAATTAGAATCACTGCTATATTCTGCCTACACATTCTTGCTTCAAAAAAGAAATTTTGAGAAGAGGGCCAGCAAGAACTTCAGTGGTTCTCACCAGTTTAGAGTTTTCTATTTAGATTTGTTGCTAGACTATGTGGAAGGTATTGGAGACAGTTAACTGAGTAATTAAGAATGGTGACTTAGTAATGTGAAAATTTGTGCAAAGTTTCCAAGATTTGTTGTATAATGGACCATGATGAGTTTTAGCCTGCTGCTGGGTCTCTAGTGTTCTAAAACCTATTTATAACTCTCTAACCTTATGAGTTTGACTTTGTCCTGCTACACAAGCTTCTTATTTTCTGTTGAGTAGCACTATAAATGCTTGAATGTATCAGGCTAACTGAACCATTAATTCAATTTCTTTCGGGCTGCAGTCAACCATTCCCCTAAGCAGTACAGCTGAAATATTCAACATAATTACATTAGCCAGGAAATGACAAACCTTCTGAAAAACATACATACTTATCAGAGCAACTTACCTCTTGATAATCCACCCACTGTCTTTCCTCTCCATCAATCTGCCATGAAATGAAACCATGCTGTAATAAGAAAGGCCTTCTCAGCTTAGTAACTCCAAAGTGGCACTTCTGAATGATGAGACGAAGGAAACTTTATAAACAATGAGGTTTTTCAATAGCGGATACAGTCCCAGCCAGAGACAACATGAGTATCATGGTGTTATAGCCAGAGTTTTTCAATTTCAAGTAAGGTTGACACATTGTTGTGTACAGGTGTGACATCGTTGATAGGGTAATGCCCTTTCAAGTTAGCAAATTGCTTCAGTAACTGCAATGTATTGTACTGGATAAGCTAAATTGCACTGTGAATGGACAGGAATTTAGATCCATTCTGCTTCCTATAAAAAGTAGTCCATTACTACTGGTTGTAGGTAGACAGGGTTTGTTTGTTTTTTTCTCATAGAACGCTCAGAATGGAGTTCCGGCATCTTTTTTGGATGGAACCTTGTAGGGTAGGCAAGGCAGGTTGTATGATATGTGTGAGTTCCGGCACTGTTTTCTTTTACAAAAAAAGCACTGGTAGTAGATAGGCATTTTACTTGCTAGCATGGAGGCTGGGAAGTCTTTTAAGAGTTTTAATGGATTTAGTTATAACTAGAGAACTAGCTGGATCATCCTTTCACAGGTATTTTCTTACCTAAACAGAGAAAGAGAAGGACCCACAGGAGAACTGCTATTATTTTGGTTTGAAAGTTAAAGAAGAAAATATCAGTTTATTAAAGAGGAAATATGCACAGCAAGAGAAATAGAGATGATTTTCGTTTTAAAAAGGACAGATTTGTGGATAACATTTCTGGTTGATCTGCCACCCTTTAAGAATACTCTAATGTTTTCCCATCTTTTTTCTCAGCTGAAAGATATATATATATATATATATATATATATATATATATATATATATATATATATATATATATATATATATATATATATATATATATATAAATTTTTTATTTTAATTCCATTTATATCCCGCCCTTCTCCGAAGATTCAGGGCGGCTTACAAGCTTAGCAGTAGCCTTCATTCTATGTATATGCCTGCTTATTAGGGCTTTCACCCACACCCCAAGCGGCATTATTACAAAGTCAGCTTAATTGCCCCCAACAATCTGGGTCCTCATTTTACCTACCTGGGAAGGATGGAAGGCTGAGTCAACCTTGAGCCTGGTGGGATGCGAACCTGCACTAATTGCAGGCAGCTGATGTTACTTAAGGAGGCATTAGCCCACTGCTCCACCAAGGCTCACATATACAGTCGGCTCCATGGTTTATCCTTGTGCTTTATGTATAAGAAGAGCCAAACAATGACTGTATTGGGAACTGTGTCCACTGAAGAGGGACTTCACCTTTTGATACATTGAGCATAGCTCTAGGAATCATGATATCATATTTTGGAATCAGGATATTTTTTATTTTGTTTGAATTTATTTTAGCATGATACCCTATGGTGCTGTCATCAACTCAAGGAGAAAGCAATGCTGTAATCAGGGAAGAAGAAAACAACAGTCCCACCAACATTGGCAGGGCAAGCCACTGTAAATAGGTAGCAAATTCCACAATCACAAGCATTAATGATGTTATCTGGTAATGTAATGTCTGCAAACGAATAGGTTTAGAAAGTACCACGGACTCTACATTTCAGCTCTGAGCTACATGCATTCTCTTCTATTGGGTTCTTACTTTAAATTGTGGCTATTCTATTTTAAATGCTTTTAAACTGGGCCTGGTAAATTCTTTTTACCCAGCTGAGGGTAAGTCTAGACCGAGTATCAGGTCCCTAATAATGACATTATAAATAATTTGTCACAATAGAACTTTTATACAGATATAGTGACTAAAATAGCCAGGCATGCCAAAATATCTATATTGAAATAATAACATGCATATATCTAAGGGGAAATAAGTATAAAAGTGCTATTTGTAGAGGAAACTGTACACAGTGTTCCAATTGCAAAAAAGAAGCTGCTTCAAACAGGAAGGCAGTGTAGAGAGAGTGGTGAGCATGGCTGAAAAGATCATTGGCAGTTCTCTTCCTTCCATCCAGCACATAGCAAATAAGCGTTGCTTGAGCAGGGTCCACAAGATTGTGTGGGACACTACACACCCTTGTTACCTTCTGGGCGGAGGCTTCGTGGTATCCAAAGCAGAGCATCCAGATTCAGTCACAGTTTTGTTCCATACAAACTGTATTAACTGTATTAACCTTGTGAACTCATTATATCAAGTAATTCAGCCATAAAGTATGAAGTTTAAAATCAGCTAAGAGGTGGAGATTGTGGACTAAATTAGTCCAAATGTAAAGCTGGTGGTAGACAGTTAGTTGAATTGCTAAGATTAAAAGAAAATATTCCTCCTTCTACTGATAAAGTGATAAGTAACAATTTTGTTTCAATCTGCTTCACAAGCTCTTATTCCAGGCATGTCAAACTCATGATGTCACATGACATCGCGTGACATATCGCAACTTTTTCTCCATTGCCAACAATGGAGTAGGCACAGTTTCGGAGTGACGCATCCGGCCCAGGGGCCAGAAGTTTGACATGCCTGTCTTATTCTCTTAAATTTCAAATATTTCAGTTAATCTCTATCAGCACTAGCTTTCTTTAGATGATATGGCTGACTCAGTCACCTAGTACCCTGGGGAAAATACTCAGCAGCAGCAGCTTAGAACTGCAAAACTTTAAAATAATGCAACAGTTAATTCTTTCCAACTATCAGACCCAAAATATCCAGATAGAAGTTGTAGCAATCTTAGCACCATCAGTTGACTGCAGTAGGTTGTACTCATCTGTTAATGGTTAGTCTTTCTTTCACCATTCTGCAGAGAAATTAAAGGTTTAAAAATATTTCATATATGTGCACTGAGAAAAGTGTGTGTGTGTGTGTGGGGGAGATTTGTTTACTTGAAATGAAAATGTAGTGATCAGTCCAAGATGAAAGAGAATCCTTTTCCCACCTTCTGAGCAAGTAGCTTTACTATTTCAGCTGAATTTTAGATCACATGATAATACAAACCCAGTTTAGTTTAGGATAAACCCCTTTCAGGTTACACTGATACATCACAAATACAGTAAACCTAAGGATGTGGCCCAACTCTCCATTCACCATTACTTGTCAATCTGGGAAATGGCACTGGCAACAATTTAATGGGAAAAGACATGTTTCTTAAATCACACTGAAGCAATGTGTGATTTTGAGTTGCAGTAGGAGGTAATGAAACAAACAGGAACAGAAAGGACTACAAATGGATGCTTATCCCCAAGTCAATTTAGATCCAAGGTCCCTTCCAATTCTATAGTTCTGCTATTAGAGCTCCTTCATTGTCCTCAGATTTAATTCAAGGAAGGTGGGCAGTACTTTCCAATTCAGATCGAAACTTTCTATCAGATCAAATTTGTTTGCCTACACTCCAGTCAGTTCTCACATGCCCTGCTGATTTGCTCCTTGTGTTTGGTATCTTTTACATGTACAATGTAATTTGTTGAATTTGTTCAGGGGATTTTTAGGTTCACACGTGGCATGCTTCAGAAATTTGTAGCAAATTGCATGACTTGAAAGAAACAATCTGTTTTATCTGTAGCAAGGAGTGCTTTTGGAAACTGCAAATTTCCCTTAACAGTTCTAAAGGTATTTCTTCCTAGCACAACCTGATAGCCTATGCTGAGCTGAAAGACTGCAAAGTAAGACTTCATGTAGCATAATTTAAAAGTTAATAGAAAATGATAGCTTGCATAAAGTTCTACTGCTTCCATGACTCAGAAGTGAAGGTATTTGCCTTCAATTACAAGATACTCTTTGGAGTACAAGTAAAAAATTATAAGTGCCTTAACTCTTATCTTGCACTGAAGAGGGTGAAATATATCATAAAGATGAAACTTCTCAAAGGATGCATAACCAACAAGAATGTTAATATTCTTGAAAGAAAAATCTTCATCAGGGTCCAGTCCAAGCCAGGAATAAACAAACATGGAGACTGCTTCAGAAAGATGGTTGTAGTTTATTGAAGAGGAGACGCAGACAGAAAGATGGCTCTGGAAAAACTGACCACATGGAGCAGAGTGGTGGGCTTTTATACCTTCTGGGGCTCCTGAGGTTGTTTCCTGTTCCTATTTGAGGCTTTTTATTTCCTGTGTCATGTACTTTGACCTGAGTCTGAGTGTGCCCTTTGGTATTGGTGGATTAATCCTATTATTATATTTCCTGTCCTTAGAATTTTGGTGGGGGTTTGTAGATTTTAGGTGTCTTTGTCTTCCTAATTTCTAGCTTCCTGGTTCCAGTCTTCCTGAATGGATTATTGAATTTGCGTTTCTAAAAGCTGGCCTCTGATTTCTAGGGGCTGATTTGTTTCTTTTTAAAGGGGCTGGTGCTCATCTCCGTTTCAAAGCCGAAGAGCCAGCGGTTGTCTGAGGACGTCTCCGTGGTCATGTGGCTAGCATGACTAGACACCAAAGGCGCACGGAGTGCTGTTACCTTCCCACCGTAGTGGTCCCTATTTTTCTACTTGCATTTTTACGTGCTTACTGTTCTGTACCAGCCTGCTACTGGCCCTGCAGCAAAAGCAGGGACAACCCCTTTACAAACGGCAAGAGGCTGGAATAAAGCCTGCCAAATTTATTAACATAAAACAGAGCAAGACAAGACACCAACCATGAAACAGGAGCTATGAAACAGGAACTATCCAAGCGGTTGCCTTCAGCAAACCAGCCCTCCCACACATTCCCCTTAAATACAGTTCAGGGCATGGCCTCTCTCTGCCTCCTTCCAAGGTGCCCCATTGCCTTCCTCTGTTTACTCCTGATTGACTGCCTCCTGCGTCGGGCATCCTTGAACAGGGCCAGCTGTGGGTCATCTTCATCCACGCTGTCAGACTCACACAGCTGGGTCTCCGTCGTGACCAAGTGGGAAGGGCCCGGCTGAGGGCTCTGCGGAGCCTTCAAGGCCATCATCAGCAAGCTCTTCAACACCCCCCTCCTCCTCCTCTGAGTCATCCGACCCAACTGCCGAACCCACAGGCTGACCCTGAATCACAACACTTTCAAACTGCTAGGTTGGCAGAAGCTGGGACGAGATTAAATAAAGCATAAATGCCTTAGTTGCTCAACACACAGGATGTTGCATTAAGCCCAATGTGCAAAACTGACTTGAGGTGCTCTTTTGATAAATTGTAAACATTAATGCATCATCTTCACATTTGTTATTTTTCTAATCCACAAAGGAACCCTCTGTGTGCTTTTGACAATAAAATGCATCATGAAGGGAGGCCACACAGGAAATGCATAAATAACATACAGTTAAATAACACAGGAAAGAGATGGAAAAACAAAAGAAAAAAGAAAAAAAGAAATTCTGAGACATGACAGTGACTGAAAGTAATTTTAAATACTGGCTGGAATGGCAAGTTCGGAAGGCAAGCTCACCAAACAAGAGGAGAATAAATATATGTGAGTTAAATCAGTTAGCAAAGACTCAAATTTCCTTTCCTTCTAAAAAAAATCACTGAAATTAAATGAGAACTTCATGGGAAAAAGACCTAATTTTGAGGAGAAAAACTAAGAGATTAATATGGTGCCATTACTTTGCAATTTTTGACTAAAGCAGAAAAAACTAGAATGTTTACTTTCTCACTGTCTTCATGCACAGCTAGAGGTACAAGATAATGTTTTATCACTTTATTTGGGGGTTGATAAATCAATCTCTGCCCAGCAGTGACAAAAAAATAAAATAAACAGATATTAGGGAAGTTTATGCTTCCATTTAATAAAACAATCATCAATATTGCTTGACAATCTATCCAACCGTAATGTGCCCTTAAAGAGGCCATTTAGAGCTAATGTTAAAGTTCAGTTAGACTATTGCAGTACATGCTCTTATGATCTTCCTTATCACTTTGAATGATGGGAATGTTGTTGTTGTTTTTTCTGTAATGTCACCATTTTCTTCCAGTGCATCTAAAATTTTGCCATGTCAGCCAAAGTTCATAGCTGTTCTATACCACCAATCACCCTTAGGCTACACTGAAATAGCATATTTAGGAGACAAAACTGGCTTCCTATTTTGAAGGCATCCATGATGTGAAAAAACAGAATGTGAGATGTTTATTAAAAAGCAATGAAGGTAAAATCTTTGTGATAAATCTCTGAAACAGCTTGAAACAGGATGACATGATTTTTCTGTGACATTGTGACATTCACATTTCACACATATCACTGCTTACAGTTTTGTTTCTTCAAAAGACACTAAAAGCTGTGTTCTGCTGTCATTTCTGATAAATGGTCCATCTCATATCCTGAGAAAGAAAATAAAACATGTTGTTCAGACACCAACAGGGAAAAGAAATCATGGAAACAGATGAATATCAAATATGTATATTTTCCCCTTAAACATTCATGGATCATTGTTGTTCCTAAAATCAACCAAGTATATTATTGAATATGCTAATAGTGTAGGACTCAATCTTGATCTTAAAGATCATTGACCTTGAACTTTCTCTCCATTATAAATGGGATTTACTTTTAGTGCTATTTGTACATAATTAAGAGGTTGTATCATACTCTTTAATTATACATTCTTCAGAAGTCATGAAGGCGTGAAAAAGAAACATTTAAAACATAAATATGTTTATTGTTGATCTATTGATATTTCATATTGTGTTATCTATTTCTCAAATCACAACTGTTTGATGATAATATAATTCCTGAGAAAAATTTATTTAGATTTTCCTCGTGGCAAGTTACAATTTGTAAAAAAAATACATACAGTTAATCTCTATGTGATAAGAAATTATAACATGTCGACAGCATAATATGTGCATGAATCTGTTATGAAACTTATGGCATAATTGATCCTTTTGCATTCCATGCAGGATGAGCTAAACAAATATAGTGATTTTTTCCAAATGTGGATAGTGACTATATCATGCTGTCATAAGGACAAGAAGAGGGAAATATGACTCCCTTCTTCAAACCTTCTGTGAGATAAAGATTTGATTTTCAGTATGTTCTTGATCTATGCATGAAGCCTCTCTTTTCTTATTAATTTTCTCTTTCTGTTTGTCAGAGCACACGTACCTTTGAATTAGTGTCAGTGTCTGGCAATAGATTTTGCTGATTGGACAAGTGCCTGAAATTACCTGCCTTTGCCCTGTAGAACACTTTTGACCCAGAGATTTGTCAGGTGATCTCTTTAAATAAGAAAGGCCTTGAAGAATTGGCTTTCTCCACAAGCTGGAGGATGAAACTGGAATCCAGTAAGATGATGTGTGGATATGTGGGAAAATGCTGCCCCAGGTGCCATAAAACTTTATTGATTCTTACCTTGATGGTTTTGGATTTTCAGTTGGGTTTACTGTTTTTGTGTCATCCAGGAGTGTTATTGCAATATGGACAACTATATAAGTCTTTTGAAATAAATTAAATAGAAGCAGTGCTTTTTTTGTAAAAGAAAAAGGTGCCGGAACTCACACATGTCATACAACCCACTTTGCCTACCCTACAAGGTTCCATCCAAAAAAGGTGCCGGAACTCCGTTCTGAGCGTTCTATGAGAAAAAAAGCCCTGAATAGAAGTGCTTTCCAATCACCTTCTTCCTAAGGCTAGGACAAAATAATTAGCCCTAACATTACACCAAACTGACATTTTTCTTGTTAAATACATACAGATAATCTCTGAAAGTCAACTAATATAGTTTAGATATCCACCAAGCAAAGGTTATATATATATATATATATATATATATATATATATATATATATATATATATATATATATATATATATATATATATATATATATATATATATATGCTTCTCTCAGAAGAAGGAAGCTGAAGCCACCAGCCTGATGATGACGGATGGGATTCCGTCGAAACGTTGTTCCACCAAGCTCTAACAAGTGACAGAAATACTCAGAAAGAATAATTGTCTGACAAATTTGTGAAGGCTGAATATATCACAGCCATCTACCCATGGAGTACTCACCTTAGGTCTAACATGTTTAACTCACAAAGTAATCTACAGAGGCCTTCCAAATTTTTCTTGGTTTCAGTCTTGTTCAATTTACTAGGGGAAAAAAGGGATACAGATGCAAGAAGAGGTTTGATGACCTTTCCCCCCCCACCCATTCAAACATGTTCAGTCCTCGGACACTGCCTGAATAAGTCCATGAAGTTTTCCTGGCAAGGGTTTTCTGAAGGGGTTTTCCTCATTCCTAGGCCTGAGAGAAAGTTATTGGCCCAAGGCGATCCAGCTGCTTCAAGATCAAGATGGGACAAAAACTCAGATTCTGTCTTGATGCTTAAGCACTTCACCAAACTGGATTCTGATAACCCAAAATTCCTTAAATGACCAAGTAATCAGTATAAACAAGCTTGTGTGATAACTAGAAGGATCATTCATTATAATCTAAGAATCTATGGTCAGGAAAGAATGCTTAGAAGTATGTCACTTTTCTCCAATCTGATCTTCCAGAAAATATATAACTGAGAGAAAGCTTGAAGTCTTTATTTTATCCATGTTGTACTTTTTGTCATTATGCATATCAGCAAATCCTCAAATTTTGCAATGAAGGCATTAAAAAAATAAAATACAAATGGGGCTATAATCACTACAGGACAATAAAAGCAAACAAGTAAACATTGCATATACTCTGGAATCAGGTTAGCCATCGAGCAACACTAATTCTGAAATAATCTTCAGAACAGCTCTGTTTTGGCACTTTAGAAAAGATACCAGGGTTGGCATCAACCGAGTATTAGTAAATCTCAGCAGACAGATTAAATGTCTATCTAGCAAATATAAATTATTTTTCACATATTTTTGTTTTCATTTGGCTCAGAAAGAATGTCAATATACCAGCAATCATAGACTGCATAGGGATAGGCAAGAAGTTAATGAAAATGAAAAGGCAACTACACCATTGGAGACAGGATTTTTAAAGTTATAAAGAAACATAGTGAACCCACAGTTTTCCAGATTTTGCTGTATTACAGCGTCTAGTATCCTTTACCATTATCAGTGCTGGTCGGTGTGCTGGTTTCACTACAGCTCTATACAGTGCTTTTTTTGTAAAAGAAAAAGGTGCCGGAACTCATACATGTCATACAACCTGCCTTGCCTACCCTACAAGGCATCCAAAAAAGGTGCCGGAACTCTGTTCTGAGCGTTCTATGAGAAAAAAAGCCCTGGCTCTATATTAATCAGAGAGTTAGAGTTTCTCAACCCTTTTTGACAAGCAGATTACTGATCAGCCAGGGGACTGGAAGCTAAAACATATAAAGAACAGTTGCTAGAATTGGGCATGTCTAGTTTAATGAAGAGAAGGACTAGGGGTGACTTAATAGCAATGTTCCGATATCTCAGGGGTTGCCACAAAGAAGAGGGAGTCAAAAGCACCTGAAGGCAGGACAAGAAGCAATGGATGGAAACTAATTGAAGAGAGAAACAACTGTTGGGAGGAACTCTCCCATCCGGGCTCTTCCAGCCAGGATTCTCATGAGCAGCGCAGGAGAGAACAAATAGAACATGAAACCAGCTACCGGAAAGATAGGTTTTAATCACGGAGATTTAAGGTTGAGTGACAATTCAGCAGAAATCCCCGGCTAGCTAGACAGAATGGTCCTCAAGCATGAGTTCTTATACCTTTTCATGGTTTCCAAAATTGTCATTTCTGATTCGTAAGTTTAAATTTGTCTTTTTCTGATTTGTTGGTCAGTGTCTATTGTTGGGTTAATTTCTTTCTCAATTCTGTCCAAAAAGGTGTTAATATCTGCTCCAGGGGGGAATCCGGTGTTAATGACTCTATTGTTGTGTACCTCCTGGTGTTTCTGTTCTAATTCTATCATTTTTAATTGCTGTTAGCCCATTCTGCATTCCCTGTAGCCAGTGTTTGTGAAGTGTTTGTTCACTTAGCCTCAGGCTATCACTGAGTCAGATTAGTTTGTATCCGGATCTTCCTGTATTTGCCAGGATATTTTTCCTTAGGGGTGAGGAGAGGGTGTCCTTTTATCACAACCTAGAACTAAGAACTTTCCTGACAGTTAGAACAATTAATTAGTGGAACAACTTGCCTCCAGAAGTTGTGAATTCTTTAACACTAGAAGTTTTTAAGAAGAGATTGGACAACCATTTTTCTGAAATGGTAGAGGGTTTCCTGCCTGAGCAAGGGGTTGGACTAGCAGACATCCAAGGTCCCTCCCAACTCTATTATTCTATTCTATTCTATTCTATTCTATTCTATTCTATTCTATTCTATTCTATTCTATTCTATTCTATTCTATTCTATTCTATTCTATTCTATTCTATCCTATCCTATCCTATCCTATCCTATCCTATCCTATCCTATCCTATCCTATCCTATCCTATCCTATTCTATTCTATTCTATTCTATTCTATTCTATTCTATTGTCTGAAAATATTGTTGCATTGGCAACCACAGAAAAAGATTGTAGCGTCTGCCTTTTGATGCACTTGTTGATGGCTTTTCAGGGTTTTATCAACATTAATACAAGCCTCAGTGTTCCTTCACTTTACAGAAAGAAGCTGAAACGAAGGCCTGTTTAGTAGACCCTTCCCCTCATGTGAATACATTTCATTGCCCAAGCTTGTTTTCATTTTGTTATCTAATGCTGGTTTTCTTCCTTGTCCTTATTGCCATTTGTTCCTTGGCCAAGCATAAAGCCACTGGAAAAGCTGAGTATGGCATCAGCTGCTTTTGATTTCAGTGACAGTGACCTTGAAGGTCAGGAGAACTAGGTATATCAGGAGGATGAAGGAGCATATCCAGAAGACTCTGGATTGCTGGCCCCCAGTAGATGCTAAAGTTTCAGCAATAGCCGACTTTGCTAATTTCTGTCAGTTGCTCTGCAAAAGTGCGGAGGCCCAGTTCACACAGAATTATGCAAAGGGTGCAAAGGGAATTGAATCTACCAAACCTGAGAAATGGATTGAATCTGGGACAAGAAATAATAAGCTAATTTGGTAGTTAAAAACAGGTTTCTGTTGTAATGGTACAAGTCCAGTGACTCCTCAGAACTATTCAGACTTTTCAGTTGATTACAAAATGGAAAAGTGCAGCAATGTATACAAGCGTTTTTTTCAAATTTGGCAGCTTTAAGTTAGTGGGTAATTCTGGCTGAGAATTTGCCAAGTCTGAAAAACAATATAATTCTCAGTTTTATTTTATTCATATTTATATAACCTAATGTCTCCTTTAAAAAAAATTCCCAAGCATTCTCTTATTTCTAAATCCTGAGGCTCACTTTACAAGTTATTTTTCAAAGTATAGTATAGTGAGCAATGAACTCATGTAAGTTCATATGATTATTGCTTTTTTATAATAGTTTGCTTTACTAAAGTTTCATTTCCTCTGCTCTATAAACCACAATGGTAATGTTAATACTGGTTTTAGAAGCACTTGTGGACAAAGGAGAGTAATATTATATTGTGTTATGTTCTTCTATTAAACCAGAAATTGCTTTTTAAACATTGAGCTGAACATGAGTCAAAGCAAATATAAAGCAGAAATAATGAATGCAGCAGAAGATGTTTATGTGTTAATTGAACCATCCTTTGATAGATTATACTGCTATACTACAGCATTATGAAAACATCTTCAAGAAGAAAATTAGTATATTAAAGGAAACAATTGGTTTATTTCTTTTGGGGATGTAACAATACATGCTGTATCAGAAAGCTGAACATATACTATCAAATGCAAATAACAGTGGGGAAATATAATTTCCTGATAGGAATACAGGGAAGAAAGAGGTGATACAAGGCTTCTTTTAGAAACAAATATTCAAATACGATCTCTCATTTAGTTGATCACAACTCAGCTTTTTATTTCTTTAATTTATTTATCAACTCTTTCATGACTCTGAGTGGCTTACAATGATAAAAGACAATACATATACAAAAGATTGCACCTGAATAGAACAACAGTGCACTAACTATAAACCATCCATAATCAAAGTGATTACACACACACACACACACACACACACATGTGTGTGTGTGTATAATTTACATCAGAATAATTTAATGTTATAAATCTATGCAAGAATAGATGTAAGATCCCATCTGGAACTGTTTCTTAATTGGAGAAAGTTATTCATCTTACATAAGCTGAAAAATCTATTTTAAAATCCCTAATATCCTACAAATTCCTGTGGTATTTTTATATACACAGGTTATCCTCATGCTTCTAAATGGGATAATAGCATTTGTAAAGAATGTATCTTTCTTACCTCTGCTGTAAATTTGTCATAACAAGGCAGCAGCATTTGTCTTATCTTGGCCTGACAGATACAGATGAAACTCATAGATGGACTAGGCAATCCCTGTGCTGGATTTTGTTTTGTACTAATTAAGATGTGGGAAGTAAATTATTACTGTTAGTAACTAGACCAGTAAAATTTGGTTTGTAGAGATAATCATGAACTTATCTACCACAGCCCACTTTAGTACTGAAATGAAAAGGTTATTTTGATTCAGATTTACATCACCTCCTTATTATAAAAATAAGAGGCCATAACTTTTCATGATATATTTGATATAAAATAAAATAGCATTGAAGCCATCCAAACTATTAACATTATGTAAAATGGATGGCTGCTTACCGGTATATAGCCAGAGTAAGAACTGAAACAGGTGATAAGCATTGTTATAGGGTTATAAATAAAATAAATGATTGGAAAGACTTAGGCGAGGAAGCAAGAATAGTATGAAAATTGGGAGAAAATAAGTTTGGAGGGTGGAGTTCTTGATTTAAATTGAAATAAAGCTGAGCTTAGTCAAAGACACATTAAACAGATTTTAATAAACTCAGTGTAGTTATAAGAGAGGGACGCGGTGGCTCAGTGGGTTAGGACACTGAGCTTGTCGATCAGAAGGTCGGCAGTTTGGCAGTTCAAATCCCGAGTGCCGCGTAACAGAGTGAGCGCCTGTTACTCGTCCCAGCTTCTGCCAACCTAGCTGTTCGAAAGCACGTAAAAATGCAAGTAGAAAAATAGGGACCACCACGGTGGGAAGGTAACAGCGTTCCGTGCGCCTTTGGCGTCTAGTCATGCCGACCACATGACCACGGAGACGTCGTCGGACAAGCGCTGGCTCTTCGGCTTTGAAACGGAGATGAGCACCGGCCCCTAGAGTCGGAAACGACTAGCACACATGTGCGGGGGAACCTTTACCTTTTAGTTATAAGAGGGATCCCATGGCAGGAGATGTTAATAGAAAAATAAGTTCAAATTGGTTCTTTCATCAACATACCAACATACCATATGTGTATAAATGTATATGTGTGTGTTTTTCTTTATGTGCATGTGTGTATG
This sequence comes from Vipera ursinii, assembly GCF_947247035.1. NCBI lineage: Eukaryota > Metazoa > Chordata > Lepidosauria > Squamata > Viperidae > Vipera > Vipera ursinii. Next base: position 132,744,484 of record NC_139516.1, on the reverse strand, counting down.
TGGGTATATGAATACACACTCACACATATTAAATAATACTACAATCAAGATAAGTATTTTGTTCAAGACTGAAACTATTCCCATAATGTAATAATATATTAATACTATATTAATACTTTGATGTGAATTGCAGTGGTTCTTTCTTTTTTATCTTATGTTTAGCTTTGGATGAAAAATGAAATAATCCTCTACAAAATGGCAATTAATACAGATAGAATTTTTACTTTTCAATACTTAAGTTTTTTTTAAAAAATAAATAAAAATAAATTGAATGTTAATAATAGTGTATAAACATTATTGCTTTGATATCTGCATCAAAATAATACAGTATATCATGATTTACAGCAATATAATAAAAAGGGGGAAAGATGGCAAAAAAGCATAGTTCTATGAAAGAAATATTAACAGAACAATTTGAACACAATTAAATGTAGCAAGCAATGGAGGAGGTGGCAGAAACAGAAAGGATGGAAGTGGGTGGCTGGGTGAAAGAGGGACATAGCGCCATAGAGGAACTGGAAAGGAAGTCAGTAATAAGGAAAGAATAGACAGATACCCTGGACTTTGAGCTTAGACATGACATAAAAGTGAACAATGAGAATGAAGATTTTAGGGGAGGGAAGGGTAATAATCAGTTATATCAGCATTTGGTTGATATTGATTAATCATATCTTAGTAGGAAGGAAAGGTTCAGATGATCTTGTAATATTAGTGTGCCTTCAGGTTCCTCTGTTTTCTTTCTAAACATATTTAATGCTCAATATTTTATCTCTAAATCAATCTCTGAGTGAAAAAGGTTCTTTTCCCTCCTTTTTACTGAAATACAAAACTATTATAGTTGCAACAAGAAAAAATACTTCAAAAATTATAGTAACTCTATCATGGCACACTCATAGAATTAAGTCACTAATTTCTACAATAAGACTGGTAATGTAGTTGTGTAATAGGCAATTACACACAATGTTCTGAACTTTGCATTTCACATGAGTTCTCCTTTATATCCTTCCTAAGCTAGTAGTGATTTAGATGATATTTATGACAGATAATCAATGCTATCTTCTCTCTCAGACTGCAAAATATCCTTGTATTAATGCTTGTTATCAATGTATGTATTTCTGATTTTCTTCAGCAAATGTATAAGTTTAGAGGAAGGAAACTAAAATGATCAAGAGACTGGAATAGCTCCTTATGAGGAAAGACTGACATTTGAGGCCCTTTAGTCTAGAAAAGGAGGGAGATGAGAAGGCACATGATTTAAGTGTATAAAACTATGCATGGTGTGGATATAGTGGAAAGGTGAAGCTACTTTCTTCTTCTAGAACCACTCGATGAAATTAAATCCCAGAAGAATCAAAATTTAATTATGCATTGTGTAAAAAAAATCCTTTTGTCTTAATTCTTCCAAGATTCAATTTCATTGATTCAGGAAAGAGATAAGAGGAATTTGTCACAGAACACAATTGAATTTTGGGAGTCACCACTACAAAATGTGCTGGCTATCAGCTTGTTGGCTTCATAAAAACTTGGAACAACTCATGAAACTCATGGGATCAATTGATATTATTCTTTATGGCAGTGGGCCTGCTTCTGAAGTTTTTTTTGGAGACTAGTGGCTTCCTTGTGCAGTTGGTTAACCATTGTGAGAAAAACTACTAGATCTTATGGGATAGGGTCCAATCCAGAAGATCTCTGCTTATGTTATAAGCTCCCAATACCTGGAATATCTGTAAATGATCATCTTTGACAATTGTCAGTTCTTGGTGGTCTGCTGAGCTAAGAATCATACACTTTTAAAACTTTGATATATTTTATGAAACTTTCCGGCTTTGAATTCCCTTAATATATGGTGTTATTAAATATCAGGTTCAAGAGTAAGTGATATAGACTTATTTTATTTTTGTCAGATTACCTCTGGATTCTTAAATCATTTTCATTTCATTTGTATTTGGCCAAATACTTTGTCTTGGAGATTTAATATGTTTGATTTGCAAACATTCTCATCCAAATTAAAGTGCGTAAGATGTTTTTTTTCTAACAAAAGTTATGCTATTTCATTATTTAAAACATCATTTTCCCCACAGTCATTTCAATCAAGATCCTCAGTAACTGTATGAAGTATTCATTCCAACGGACATAATCTCAGAGCTAAGTGCATTTTTGTCTTCTTTAGCTTCGGCTTTAGGATTTGAGAATATTAATATTGACAATCCAACACAGAACAAAATGTAATCACAAACTGTCCTAAGTTTACTGATACAGTATCAATCTAGTATTTCATATAGATTGGCACAACATGATTTTTCTGGTGCATATATATGTTGGTTGCCAAGGGTCCCTCAGTTCTTTGATGAATCAAAATTGCATCAGGTATGTTCTTCCTTTTTTCTGTCCCATCAAGAAGGAAGACAAATTCTATATATCAGCTTGAACCAGAGCTCTACAAAAGCTTATATTTCAAAATTAGTGTTATTGACATTGCAATCAGATGGTTCCTAATAATCTGGAAAAATACCATTGCAAAGAATTATAAACTCAGACAGTATCTGCATTTAGTTTCACAGTTTCATACATTTATCACTCTTGACTGTTGCATCAATATTTTAGAACATCAAGTCCATTTATTCAAATTCATCAGTCATCACAGACAAATAAACATGAAAGAAATTTGGATTATTACTAGTATTATGTTAAGGGAGCATTTAAACAAAGCATTGTGACATTACATAATTTATCTAATTTACAAAAAGGCTCTGCAAATATTGTTTTGATGGAGAGGATGTAAAGAAATTTCTAATAACAAAATTTCACACCACTCTAACTAGTGTAAAATATCATTTTCAAGTGCAAATTTAGAAAATAAGTTTAAAAAAAAATACAAAAGCAAGAAAGCTTTTTATCTTTTTCTTTACTATTTAATTTATAGAGAATGTTTGTTTTTTTTGTTTGTTTATCAATCACATTTATATACCTGCAAATCTTCTCAAAAGGAGAGTCTGTGGCACACAACAGTAAATAAAACAGCCAATATAAAATGGAATAAAAATCTAAAAGTCACAGTAATAAATAATAAAAACTAAAATATTAACCCTGGGTGAAAGGAGAACAAAAATGGTTCCCTTGGCATATAGCCATAAGGATAAATCTTCAATTCCCTGGGAGTTGCAGGCCTGGCTGCATAACCAGATTTTGAAGGCCTTACAAGAGATCAAAATGGATGGGGACAAACTAATTTCAAGAGGAAGGATGTTTCATATGGTGGGCAATGTTAATGCTAACCCTAACAACTGGAAGTTTTTAATTTGCCAGGTTTCTAAGGTGATTCATATGTGTATATGTGTGTGCATGTGTGTATGCACATATACATACATCTTGAAAATAAAATGAATAATGCAAGTGATAGTGCCCTGATAAGTTGCATACACTACAAGGATTAAACAATGTATGGGGGAAAAATAAGATTCATAAGATATCAATAAAAATTAATTGAAAAATTAAATCTACACCATACATGGTAATTCATTTTTTTAAAAATATAAAAATATTTCAAAAATAGATAAAGAATACATGAGATAGAACACCTAACTCCAATCCTATACTTAATGTTTATTTCTATTTACATAAAATAATTTTTGATGCCAACCTGGTAAAACTAGAATTCTTCATAAAATGCCAAAATTCATATATCCAGAATACTAAACTAAAATTTTGGAAGAAGTATTTGTAGTAGAGTGACTGAATGTAACTACACAGAACAATGCATAATTCTACAGGAATAAACAAATTGAAGCAATAAGAAGCTCAACTCTGAATACCATCAGAGATAAGGAACTTAACTGCCATGAAGCAAGTTATTTTTGATGATGTTGTTGTTGTTAGTTGCAAAGTCGTGTCTGACTCATCACTACCCTATGGACAATGTTCCTCCAGGCCTTCCTGTCCTCTACCATCTTCTGGAGTCCATTTAAGCTCACGTCTACTGCTTCAGTGACTCCATCCAGCCACCTCATTCTCTGTTGTCCCCTTCTTCTCTTGCCCTTAATCTTTCCCAGCATTAGGCTCTTCTCCAGTGAGTCCTTCCTTCCCATTAGGTGGCCAAAGTATTTGAGTTTCAACTTCTAAAGACAGTCAGGCTTGATCTCCTCTAGGACTGACTGGTTTGATCACCTTGCAGTCCAAGGGACTTGCAGGAGTCTTCTCCAGCACCATAGTTCAAAGGCCTCAATTCTTTGGCGCTCAGCCTTTCTTATGGTCCAACTTTCACAGCCATACATTGCAACTGGGAAGACTATACACACTTTTGTTGGTAGGGTGATGTCTCTGCTTTTTAGTGTGCTGTCTAGATTTGCCATGGCTTTCCTCCCGAGGAGCAAGTGTCTTTTAATTTCTTGGCTACAGTCCCCATCTGCGGAGATCTTGGAGCCCAGGAAAATAAAATCTGTCACTACCTCCATTTCTTCCCCATCTATTTGCCAGGAACTGAGAGGGCCGGATGCCATGATCTTGGTTTTCTTAATGTTATATTTTAAGCCTACTTTTGCACTCTCCTTCTTCACCCACAACAAGAGGCTCATTTTTGACGATAGTAGTCTAGAAAATCAATGAAAGGACAGCTGAGATGATGAATAATGGGAGGCCAATGGCATGGAACTGGTAAAAGATGAAATTGAAAGCTGGTCAGAGCTAATCAGAAGATCTCCCCACCTTACATCATGTGGCCAGAATACAGGACAAATGTGTGTGCATGGGGGGGCGTGTTGTGTGATATTTAACAAATTATAATTAAAAACGCTTTTGTACTTTGGCAAAGTCTGTGTATTGTGTGTTCTCTTGATCACTTCCTTACTGAAAAACTGTAATAATTCACCTTCACATTTACATCTTTAAATTCTACATTTTCTCAAGGTCATATTAATATATGCTGTGATTTGAAACCCTTGAAAAAAAGATCCAGGATTGGACATGAAAAAAATCCTATTAGTCAAAGAGCTTTCAAAGTTTCCATAATATCAGCACAAGAAATTTCATAGCTAATCTTTTAAAAACAAACAAAAATATATTAAGTTCATTCTTAAATAATATTATTTTCTAGCATCTCTGTCCTTATTTGAGCATATTAATAAATGTACTATAGGCCATAATAACTGCATCAATTGCTACAAAATTAATTATTTTTTCCTCTAGAGGTTATTTAATTACAGTATAGCTTGATTTAAGGAACCACTTTTTGTATAATAGATGCAAGAAGAATGTAAAGATTTTGTTCCACATTTTGCAGTAATTTTGCAGTAATATTGTTTGCTTGGGATGTTTGGATTATCATGTGTACTTCAGGAAAAAAATCAAAATAAAATATTTAAAGAGTAAAATATGGAGGAGAATGTTGTAAAATGTTTGAAGATATATGCAAGCAGATCCATACCAGAATTATATTTATAATGAGAGCAATTTAATATGATGCTTAAGGTGCTAAACTAGAAGCAGCAGATTGTAAGTACAAGGACTCTCTTATATGTGAAAACTGGCATGGTTACTTTGAATCAGTCATTCTGCCTCAATCCAACCCCTCTCAGTGGGCTGTCATTATGGAAACATAGGAGGAAGGAGCCTTATGTATGCTATCTTAAGTAGCACGATATAAAGGTTATAAATAAAATAATATAAAGTTTTAGAAGTACTAACAAGGACTTAATTCTTTGTACAAAAATAAATTAATATATATTAAGAATGAGGTAAAAATCTAAAATTAGTGTATTTTTAACATTACTCCTGATTATATAATATGGGAAAAATACATATATCTCTTAACTACTTCCAGGGCTTTTTTTCTCATAAAACGCTCAGAACGGCGTTTCGGCTGCTTTTTTTTGCAAAAAAAAAAAAGGTCCCTCTATTGGCTTTAGGAGTAGGCAATCTTGGCTCTTTTTATGACTCATGGACTTCAACTCCCAGAAATCCTGAGGCAGCCACGCTGAGGGGAAAGAGAGAGGTTTCCAAGCTTAGCCATACTTTCTCAGGAATTCTGGGATTTGAATTCCTTGAGTCATAAAAGAGCCATGGTTGCCTACCCTGCACTAGAGGAGGACATTAAAATTATTTACAAGGTTACTTCTTTAGGAACTAAACTTTTAGAATCTAAAACAGCTAATTCAAAAAAGCCAACAGGAAAGAACCTCATATTTTTCAACTGCTTCTGTCTTTTGGAAGGTAAATTAGATAACAAAAAATCTATTTCCTATGTTAACGTCTCTGCAATGAAATCAATAAAGGTAACAGGAAAGAAATGAGAAATATTTTTCTCAATGCAATATGTCTAATTTAGCTGATGCTAGAAACAAATAGTATCATTTGTAAATACTCTTGAAAACTATTTTGAATCTATAACCATCTATTACAACTAAACCACTTTAAATTAAACAATTTTTAAGAATGAAATATTCTTAATTTGTACTTTACTTTTACTGTTTGGACTGTTGTGTGTTTTGAAAACTAGATTATTTAGAATCTAGTTATGTTGCACTTCAGTCTTTAAATAATTAACCTACTATATACATAACAATATATGATGTTTTCCATGGTGAGCTTAACATCAATAACAACGTTTATTAAAAAGGCTAAAATAATTTCTGGTGGTATTATCTGTACATTAAAATTTTGTTTAGTCACAATCTTTCACTTTTCACATTCTGGAAAAGCAGTGGTCATGTATTCTAGCAAAAGATGTTACATATGTGCATAAGCATAGTCAGTAGCATATGCCTTTTTAAAAATATCAAACATGCAAAGAAACAACAATAGGTCCAAAATATCTGTATTACATCCAGAAATGCCAACTTTGCAACCAATATTTCTCATCCATAACTATGGCACCCTAAGGATACCTGCATATATACCAATGCTTCTCTGGGATCAGTAACGCAGCAGGGATTGCTTTTTCCTTCCAGTAACAGATTGCTGGTAAATTCCAAACATGGCATTGAGAATTCCAATGTTTGTTACAAATTTTTCTGGATGTGGTTGGAAAGAGGCCTAGAAATGCCAGCACAAATACATCACACTTGCGGCAAAACAATCCAGGACAAGCTGATCAGCAGAGCTTAGAGAGGACTCATTAACACAATTTTTGGGAAGGAAAGAAAGAGTGCTGGTGCCGGAGGCCATCAGCTGTTCGGCGCCGGAGATCACTGCCACGAGGAACACAGCTCTGGGTTGGGGTTTGCAGCAGCTCCAGGTGGGGGCTCAGCACGGGCCATGGCATGGCAACTGTGGGGAGGGGAATCCCCATGGCATGTGGGTCCGAGCTGCATGGGTGGGGGTGCAAAGGACAAGCAGTGACACCATAGCTCCCAGTGACAGCACCTCTGAGTTCCGGCACCTTTTTTTTTTTTTTTTAGAAAAAAAGCACTGACTCTTTCTAAGGTTATACATGATCAAGTGGCCTATTTATGTTCACCACCTGTCTGAGAAAAACAATACAATTAAAACTACAAAAACAGCAGAAGCTCCTGTTTCAGAGGGTTACCTTTTGAGAGGTATATTGAATTCTTTTTCTTAATAATATTGGAAGTTTATAAAATTGTCTCTTTCATAAAATCTTTTCCAACATCCTTCAGTAAATCCAATATAAGTGATATTGAAGGATGGTAAAACTCCTGCTGATTGTGCAAATTATCATATGATTTCCTTGTTAAATGTTCCTGCAATAATATTGACAGATACTCTGACATAAAGATTGACAATATTATCTTTGGCTATCATCCTACACAGAGTAGTTTTCAAGGTCATAACAGCCCTGATAATGTTAGTGTATTAATGAATATCTATATATTTAATAATATATAGAGTGCTACAAGATTCATATCATGGATTCTATATCCAAAAGTTCTAACTTGTCCCTATGTAAAGAATTAGGAATTTACAAAGCTCAGGGAAGACAGAAAAAAACAATTATTCTTCAATGTTGGAAGGGCAGAATATATATAATCTTGGATCATAAGTAAGTGATTGCTTTCTATTTGTAGGTTGGCTTTTTAGTGATGTAATAGAAAGAATGGAATGGACTAATTTTCCACCCAGTAATCACTTAGCCTTGTCACAAACATCTCATCAATCAATAAAGGCACTATTACAGAAGAAATTTCCCAAATGACTTTACAAATTAAGCTAAAGTATTTGAAAATTGCCTCTACGTGTGTAGGATCTCAGTTTGCAGTTCATGAAAAAGAGCCTCTACAGTTAACAGCATTCAATTCATGTTATCACTAAGCATTATACACTGTACAGGTTTGCTTTTGAATTAGGCAATTACAAAGTTCCGGTGAAACCACTGGATAAAATGTCATTCCCAGAAAGCAGACAGCATACATGACAATTACACTGTAGCATCAAATACCTGTAAAGAAGCATAAAATATGAAAGACAGCATAAAATATATTGGGTGCTTAATGAAGAATTGATGCATAGTGTACATGTGTTCCAATGGTTAAAAAGTCTTAAGCAGAGGCTTCTGGTTTGTACGCGTGGCACTTCCGGATGCGCAGGAAGAGTCCGCTTCCTGCCATCCACTCTTTCTCTTTTGGAGGACCCTGAAAAGGGTCGAAAATCGCCCTGGAGAAATGACTACCATGAGGAGGCCTTCCCTGCGATTGCAGAAAGGTGGCAGCCCTCTGCTTGAATCTGGGACAATCCTTTGGCCCGAAGAAGAAGAGACCGGCCATAAAGATGGCTGATCATTAAGCCGCTTCCTGCCGAAAGCCAAAAGCACTACCTAGCACAAAGAAGCAATCTGGAGGACCTGGGTGAGACTCTACCTTTTTTTACTCCCTTAACTATTTTCCTGTGGGACTTTTCCTGAAAATTTCTTTCCCCATTTTTTGAGAAAACGGTGAATATTTACTTTGGAAACAAATCTTAAAGCCTTAAAGAAAATCAAGTAGTTCAGCAAAGGAACTGATTAATTTGATCTGTATTTACTAAAAAGCTCCTATTCTTTGGTAGTGATCTACTACCTATTTCCTCTCTAAGCTGTGAATTAAAGAAAAAAATGGACTAATGCTACAAAAGTTTTATATTAATTTGGGGGGAAAAAGATAATTTCTACATTGCATTGTATATGCTATTGATGACATCTTGTGGCGAAACCTGGTACAGCAAATGATTTTTTCTCCTGTTATGAGAACTGACTGAAAAACAGAGCTGTCCTTGACATTACTTTTAAAGATAAGTGTGGGAACACCTGGCACTGAAAACAACTCTTGGAGGTGGATAATCTTTGTCTATTATTAAAATAGCCTCCATGGAAGATTTAGCTGCGAATAACAACAAAATGGATGAATATATCCCACCACTTGATTATAAACTGATACTGGACACTATTTTGGCAATGACAGAGCAAATTAAAGCCAAATTGTGAGAAAAATCTGACAACTCAAAGCCACCAAATCAAATTCTGACCTTAAATGAGGAAATAATAATCCAAGAGCAAATAGAAGAAGTGGAAACTAACACTAAAACAGGAGATTTCAAAGAACAACAAATGCAATCTACAGAGAATCTTAAAGTCCAAATTTCAACATCAACTACAAAACTTACAACTCAAAAAGCAATATCACCTGAAGAAAGCAATATTAAGAGTGAAGATACTAAAGGCCTTCAAATACACCTTAGTGAGAATGCAACTAATCAAATGACAACCATCACACCAGCTACTACTCTCTACCTAAACCAGATGGAACTGGAAGAAGGAAAAGACGTGCCTGATTTAATGACAACTATATTACATCAATCATCAAAAACTGAACTATTAAAGCCAAACGTCACTGGTTACAAAGGGGACATTTTCTTTGCAAAACTGACATTTGGATGCTCTCCCTGGATTCAAATAAGGGGTTTAGGAAGAAAGGGAGATATATTTGAGAATTTAAAGATGCTAAAAGGAAAGCCTGATTGGCACAAAAGGAAGGCAAGAGTTAGTTTTTTTTAAAAAAATGAACTTGTTTCTCTTTTGGGATTCCTAAAGCTAGAATATAAAAATACCTTTCAATGGATTAAGGGGAATCTCTAAAAAAAATATAACTGATTTTACATTTAGGTCTTAGATCTGTAAAGGAAGACAAAAATAAGCTCTTAGAATATAATTCTGAACTATATTATAGAATTTGGAATGATATATCAAAAGATAGTATTTTAACAATTGATGTATGGTTAAGATGATGTAAGATAGTATTTTAATAATTGTGGAATGATTAAGACAAAAAGTATCTTCCTATTAATTGGTGATTTGTTAAGATGAAAACAAGATTTTAATGGTAAAATATAAGAATGTTTTGTAATGAACAATGTAAGTTTTGTAGACAAGAGAATTATTCTTTATTGAAATAGGGAATTGTGGGTCACCCAAAAAGTAAGCTTTCTTTTTTATATTATAGGCTATTGTAGAATATTCTATTGCAATTGGATAAAATTTAAAAACAGGATATTGATATGTATTAGTGAAAATATATTGAAAATTTTGCTAATTGACTAGGTTACAACTAGAAATATATTAATTTGACTATTTTGACTATCTGATAATTAATGGAATCAGAGAGGGAATCCTTGCTGATGCAACCTGAACTACTTACAACTTGTTATTTTGACTACCCAACCACTGTATTGCTTCATAAATACATGTAAAAAATCAATAAAAGTTGTATATATAAAAAAGTCTTAAGTAAACAGATATTTTTGCGTGAAATAAGTTCCCTTTGTGAACTCAAGTCAGCTTATTACTTTTTCAACCATTTTTTTTTAATGGAATACAATTACCAATAGGCTTGGGAGAGAAAACAAAATGAACAAAAATAACCTAATAATAATAAATACTTAATTGTTCTACATGGGTAAATATTGCAATCTCTTTCATATCAATTCACTGGCATATACCATGAATAAGGTTTCAACCCTTTTTTAAAATTATTTTTTAAAAAGCTGGTCAGCGAGGAAAGAAACTGCTGATTTCAAATGCATGTGAAATGCACCCATTAAAACGAGATTTTCTATGCCTCGGACTTAGTTAAATTACCACCTGCACTACCAATAAAAACGATTGGCTGTGAAAATAAAGAATCTTCAGTACTTAATGTCTATCAATGCATTTGGGAAGTAAATGCTGCAGTGTGAATTGTTCCTTGCACATAGGATACTGATTTCAATTAAGGGAAAGACATCATTAGAAAGATTTAAGGCATTCTTTAGCCTGTGTTACGATAAAGCGAATTATGCCTTACATTCTGACAGAGGACAGAGTTATTATACACAGTTCAAAATTAAATTACTAGCTATAATTTCAATAATGGTAGTATATGATTAGGAAATTAAAAACAACGATGCCAGGCTCTCAAGAGGAAAAGATATATGTACCTATAACAATTCTCCCCAAACTTTATTGAAAGACTGGAAAACACTTTAATCAATCTGTCTAATGTTCCACTCACCTAATAATTAATTTAATGAAACTGAACTATACTGCAATATTTTTTTCAAAAAACAAAAACAATTGTACAACATCCTCATGGCTATATGAGAGCCTATAACAAAATACTGATTAGAATTTTGATAACTTTAGTAAACAAGCTATAATTTGATGAATTTCTCATTTAATAAGATTTTTCTCAGTTGAACATGTTTTAAAATAAGTTATTTTTCCCCCAGGTGGTTTCAGCAGAACATCTGTTTTAATACTGGTACTGATAAGGAAAGCTGGATGAAAATACAGCTCCATGGGATGTTGGGAAATACAAATGAAGAAAGCAATGTCATACTGTCATGACACAAACTTTACCCCTTTACTCCATGTATTGTGATGTCATAAAGAAGAAATAAAAGGACAGAGCTTGTATTATAATAGGACAGCACTCCTTTCATTTTGAGAAAACATCAGATCCTCTTGAGTCTGTTAAATGTATTACCTTGAATGTCCTTAATAGTAGGAATACTATTACTTTGCTGGTATTGTTATAATTTGGAAGTCAATTTACCTATTGCCACCACCTATCCACAATGGTCTTTCCTGATACAGTTCAAAATCTATCTCTTATCAATTGCATAAAGATGATAAAAGTCCCATTTACCAAGGACCTGCTTGCATAATTGTCCAAACTTTTCCTGATCTTACTATATACATAGGCAAAGTTTTCAGATTCCTGTTTTTAAGTCTGCTTTTTCCAAGGGGCAAAAGAAATGACCCAACTAAGAATAAGTATCCCAAAGGTGCTTTTTTAAAAGGCAACTGGATTTTATTTTTCCTTGAAGATGTTTTGTTTCTCACCCAAGAAGCTTCATCACCTGGATGACTGAGAATCTCCATAAACATATGAATAAATGCCTTAAAAGAGTTCCAAACCATCTAATCCCTACATTTGCCAAATGTCTATTTGTATGTGCTTCTGTTTGTGTAAAAAAAAGTCCCTGAAACTCTTGTTTTATCTGCTGTGTAAAAAAGCAAGACTTTATAAAAATGATGCATTTAAAAAACATGTTAAAGTAATAGAGCAATTTTTTTCCCTTTAAAAATGATGATGTAACTAGAGCATAGTCAGAAATTGCAACTGAACAGATATTACAATTATCCACTTGAACAGTTAAGGATTGAGAAATTAAAAAAACAACAATCCAACTGAGAACAGGTCTTATGAGGCATAGAAGAAAATATATATTCATGTTGACATAGATTCAGAAATGAAATCACCCTATGTCCTTGGGGAACTTTTTATTCATCCAGTCTTCTAAAGGATGAAACAAAACATTTTGGGAAGAGATCATCCATAATTTCAGGAGAAACAATGGAGAAAAACAGTAAGAAACAACAAAAAGGAAAAAAAATGTTAATGCAACTGGATTTCCTCTGTTGTTTCTAAACCAATCACATGAAGTATGGCTTCAGAATATGTTCAATAATGCAACACGGTTTTTTCTTCTTATTAATATTCTTCATGGGCAATTACAGTTCTGTGGGAGTGGTTCTGTTTTTAAGATAAATGTTTACATTTATTTCTAAGCCTCACATTCTGTTTCACCATTTAATCAAGGTGATTTGTCTTTTACCATGAAATGTGGATAGATAATCTATATTCTTCTGTTCTAATAGCTTCAACTTAAGGACCACGTCTTAAATTGCTTATTGCTTTTCTGACTTGTTGTGGGGGGACAAAAGACCTGGGAAGAAAAGTTTCAAAATAGACTTTGACCTGAAAAGATAGTATTAGTGTCTTAAATGTCCCTATTTATTTTTTATCCCATTCTCAAGTCCACAGGGAAATGGTGGCATCTGTTCTGCCCTTTTCTGTTCTCCCAGTTTAAAAAAAAATATTGTATATATAACACAATTGAAATATGAAACATACTATTTTATCCATAAATGTGGGTGCCAATTGTCTGTGGCTGTCCAGTCTCTTCTTAAAAACCTCCAGTGATGAAGTACCCACAAATTCTGAAGGCAAGTTGTTCCACTGGTTAATTGTTTTCACTATTAGGAAGTTATTCCTTAATGCCAGGTTGCTTCTCTTCTTGATTAGTTTCTATCCATCGTTTCTTATCCTGCCCTCTGGTGCTTTGGGAAACAAGCTGACCCTCTCTTTTTTGTGGCAGCCTCTCAAATACTGGAATGCTGCTATCCTGTCATTCTTAGTACTTCTTTTCTCCAGACTAGCCATACCCAGTTCCTGTAACTGTTCATACGTTTTAGTCTCCAGGCCTCTTAGTTGCTCTTTTCTGAACTTTTTCCAAAGTCTCAACATCTTTTTTGTAATGTGATGAACAAAACTGGATGCAGTATTCCAGGTGTGGTCTTACTATATAAAGCAGGACTAATTCTTCATGTGATTTTGATTCTATGACTCTGTTTATATAACTAAGGATTGTATTAGCTTTATTGGCTGGTTTATGTTTAAGTGATCATCCACTAGGACTCAAAGGTCCCTCTCACAGGGACCTTTTTTGAGCCAGGTTTTGCCTAACCTGTACTTGTACCTTTGGTTTTTCCTGCCTAGGTATAAAAGCTTGCTTTTCTCCACATTAAATTTCATGTTGTTGGATAGGGCCCATTGTTCAAGTCTGTGAAGATCCTTTTGGATCCTGCGCTTATCTTCTGGGGCGTTGGCTATTCCTGCTAATTTAGTGTCATCTGCAAATTTAATGAGTTCCCCTTTTATTCCCTCATCTATGTCATTTATGAAGATATTGAACAATTCTGGGCCTAAGACAGAACATTGTGGTACCCCACTACTTCCTTTCTTCCATTTAAATGCATTAACATACTGCTAAGCTTGTAAGCCGCCCTGAGTCTTCGGAGAAGGGTGGGATATAAATGTAATAAAAATAAAATAAAATAAAAACATTAAGGACTACTCATGGAGTATGATCAGCCAGTTTCAAATCCATGTGGTGATGATGCTGTCTATTACATGTTTTTTTTAGCGTACCAAGAAGTAGGTTGTGGTCTACTTTGTCAAATGCCTTACTGAAGTCTAAGTATACTATGGTCACAGGATTTTGCTGGTCTACTAATTTAATTACTTTGTCAAAGAATGAAATAATATTGGTTTAGCATGATCTGTTTTTAACAAACAAATAACACAAATTAGTTTTATTCAAATTATTCCTAGATAACTGTAATAAAATTGCAGAGCGGATGGTTGATTCAAAGTGTGTATTCCAATAGTGTTTGGTGGGAGAAAAAAAAAGCTTCTGGTTGACTATTACGAGAACTGCATTTTGGAAGAACCAGTCACATCCTGAATAGGTTTTCTATGCTTGTTGAGGATCTAGGATACTATTTGTTTTAATTTTAAGAAAAATGTTTTAACTACCCAGAGGATATCTGGTCCACCCCCAGGAACGGAGTCTCAACCCGTCGTGAGAGGGCGGGGAGCGGCCTGTCTCTGGGGGCACCCAACTGAGTGGCAGTGAAGTTGGGTGGGGACTCAGATATCTGTCTCCATGTTCGATCCTCCCATGGACAATTAATGTGATGCATATCCTGGACTTCCTAGACTCATGCGGCAATACACTAGCACGGACTTGTACGCCCTCAGGGGTGCCCCCCTCTCCTGGGTGCGACCCGCCTCCTTAAACACTATTAACCTCGATGACGGGCCCGAGTTTTGGGACCCTGAGAGATGGCTGGGCAGGGGCAGGGGCCGTCAACGCAAATTTAATAGAAGGCCTCTGATTACTTTTTTATCAAAATTTTTTATGGGGTTAGGGAGAGGGGTGGGAGATAGGGGTTGTCTGGCTATGGGGGGTGGCCAATCAACCATGGCTCAGGCCAGACTTGGGTCCGACCGCTTGGGGGGAGAACGGTGTGTGGTTGTCTCCGGGGCTCATGAGCGGGTCGTGGGATTACCGATTCCCACGACGGGGAATGGTAGCAGGTGGATAGACAGAGGACCGTATCGTTACCGGGAGGGCCGTCTCCGCTATTTGCAAGCGGAGAGGTGCTCCGACCCTCTGCCTCTTTCCCGAGGTTCCGGGAGCGAGGATGTGCAGCCTCCTGAGCTCTGGCTGGTGTACCTGAATGCCAGGTCCGTGGTTAACAAAACTCCCCTCGTTAGGGATTTAGTTGAGGGTGAGCATGCGGACCTGGCTTGCATCACGGAGACTTGGTTGGACCCAGAGGGTGGGGTCCCTTTGGTTGACCTCTGCCCACCAGGCTTCCGGGTGCTACATCGGCCACGAGCTCATGGTAGGGGTGTGGGTGTGGCGGTGACTATTAGGGAGACCTTATGTCCGCGGGAGACCACCGTTCCTCAAATAGTCGGGTGTGAGTCTCTCTTTGTGAGATTTGGTTCTGGGGCGCAGTTGGGCTTGCTGCTGGTGTACATTTCGCCTAGTCACGCAGTGGCAGCCCTGCCCGAGCTGCTCGATACCCTCTCGGGGTTGGTGGTTGAGTTTCCAAAACTTATAGTTTTGGGAGACTTCAATCTACCATCCCTGGGAGGTTCATCTGAGCTAGCTTGGGAGTTCATGGCTTCCATGATGGCCATGGACCTGACGCAAGTAATTTCTGAACCAACTCATGAGGGAGGCCACACCCTTGACCTGATTTTTTTATCTAGACGGTGGTTGGATGATCTTGGTGGGGGCTTTCCATTTATTATGCCCCTGTCATGGACCGATCATCAACTCCTGCGGCTGGTCTTCCGTTTTGCCACCCCCCGCCATGGGGGTACAGAGCTAATTAGATGGTACCGCCCCAGACGCTTAATGGATCCTGATAGATTCCAAGCGGCGCTGGGGTCCCCACCTGCCTCCATTGCTCACAACTCGGCGGATGCCTTAGTGGAAGCCTGGGAAAGGGCAGCCACTGAGGCACTTGACTGGGTTGTACCCTTGCGGCCCCTGACCCGGTGCAGATCCCAGCGAGCTCCATGGTTCTCTGCGGAGCTCTGGGAGATGAAGCGTCGGAAACGGGGCCTAGAGAGCTGTTGGAGGTCTAGCCGATCCGAACCCGACCGGTTGCGGTTAAGAACCCATATTAGGTCTTATCTCGCAGCGATGAGGGTGGCGAGGTGTAATTACTTCTCCACCCTCATCGCATCCGCAGATAATCGCCCGGCCGCCCTGTTTAGGGTGACTCGCTCACTTCTTAATCAGGAGGTGAGGGAGGATCCCTTGCAGGGTCGTGCCGAGGAATTTAGTCAACATCTGTCGGATAAAATCGCTCAGATTCGGACCGGTTTGGACTCCAGCTGGGCAGAGTCTGGCGATCAGGACACGGGCGGTCTTGACAATGTTATCTGGGAAGAGTTTGATTCTGTGACCCCTGATGAAGTGGACAGGATTATAGGAAGGCTGAGCTCCACCACATGTTTATTGGACCCGTGCCCTTCCTGGCTGGTTTATGCAGCTAGGGAGAGGACACGAGGCTGGCTCCAGGTGGTTATATCTGCTTCTTTGAGTGAGGGTTATTTCCCCACCGTCTTGAAGGAGGCGGTGGTGAGACCTCTCCTCAAGAAGCCTGCCTTGGACCCAGCTGTATTGAACAACTTTCGTCCAGTCTCCAACCTTCGCTTTCTTGCGAAGGTTGTTGAGAGTGTGGTGGCGCATCAGCTCCCTCTGGTCCTGGATGAAGCGGATTATTTGGACCCCTACCAATCGGGTTTCAGGCCCGGGTACAGCACGGAGACGGCATTGGTCGCTCTGGTGAATGATCTCTGGAGGGCTCGGGATAGGGGATATTCCTCTGTCCTAGTCCTATTAGACCTCTCGGCGGCTTTCGATACCATCGACCATGGTATCTTGCTGCGGCGCCTCAGGGGATTGGGAGTGGGAGGCACGGTTCTTCAGTGGTTCTCCTCCTATCTCCTGGGACGCTTGCAGTCGGTGTTGGCAGGGGGGCAGAGATCGGCCCCTAGGTCTCTCGTTTGTGGAGTTCCTCAGGGGTCGGTTCTCTCGCCTCTCCTGTTCAACATCTACATGAAACCGCTGGGTGAGATCATTCGTGGTTTTGGAGTTGGGTATCATCAATATGCCGATGATACCCAACTTTTCTTTTCGACCCCAAACCACCCCAGTGATGCCCTTGCTGTGATGTCCCGTTGCCTGGAGGAGGTTCGGGTCTGGATGGGGAGGAACAGACTTCAACTCAACCCTGACAAGACTGAGTGGCTGTACATTCCGGCATCCCGGGACATTCAAAATGTTCCATCTCTTTCTATGGGGGGTGAACTCTTACCCCCCGTGGATAGGGCTCGCAACTTGGGAGTCCTCCTAGATTCACGGCTTACTCTGGAAGATCATATAGTGGCCGTGACTAGGGGGGCTTTCGCCCAGGTTCGCCTGGTGCGCCAGTTGTGGCCCTATCTGGACCGGGATGCCCTGTGTACGGTCACTCATGCGCTCGTGACCTCTCGCCTTGACTACTGTAATGCTCTCTACATGGGGCTTCCCTTGAAGACCACTCGGAGGCTCCAACTGGTACAGAATGCGGCCGCGAGAGTTGTCTTGGGAGTTTCCCGGTACTCCCATGTTACACCTTTGCTCCGTGAGCTGCATTGGCTACCAGTTGTCTTCTGGGTGAGGTTCAAGGTCTTGGTCATGATCTTTAAGTCCTTACATGGCATGGGTCCGGGTTACCTCGGGGACCACCTGCTGCCGGCGTCAACTTCCCTCCGCCCAGTACGTGCCCACAGAGAGGGCCTCCTCAGGGTGCCTCCGGTCAGGGAATGCCAACTGGTGGCCCCCAGGGGGAGGGCCTTCTCTGTGGGCGCTCTGGCATTATGGAACCAACTGCCGGTTGAGCTCCGGATGGCATCAGACCTCCGAACCTTCCGCCGCGGGCTGAAGACCCACTTATTTGAATTAGCTGGTCTGGCCTGATGGGGGAATATGGGTTTTTTAAATTGGTGTTTTTTAGTATTTTATTATTGTTTTTTAACTGGGCACTGGTTTAATTTCCTTTTAACTTTTGTATCGTTATTTATATATGCCCTGTGAACCGCCCTGAGTCCCTAGGGAGAAGGGCGGTATAGAAATCAAATAAAACTAAACTAAACTAAAACTAAACTGTTATTATATTGTAAGTTTATTGAATTTCACAGCAGTGTGCAACCTCAATCTGCCAACTATATAATACATTCATGCATGTGTGTGTGTGCACGCACACACACACACATATACATATATACATATATACATATATACATATATACATACATACATACATACATACATACATACATACATACATACATATATATATATATATATATATATATATATATATATATATATATATATATTGTTGTTAGTTGTGAAGTCGTGTCCGACCCATTGCGACCCTATGGACAATGTTCCTCCAGGCTTTCCTGTCCTCTACCATCTTCTGGAGTCCATTTAAGCTCACGCCTACTGCTTCAGTAACTCCATCCAGCCACCTCATTCTCTGTCGTCCCCTTCTTCTATTGCCCTCGATCTTTCCCAGCATTAGGCTCTTCTCCAGTGAGTCCTTCCTTCTCATTAGGTGGCCAAAGTATTTGAGTTTTAGCTTCAGGATCTGGCCTTCTAAAGAGCAGTCAGGGTTGATCTCCTCTAGGACTGACCCGTTTGATCGCCTTGCAGTCCAAGGGACTCACAGGAGTCTTCTCCAGCACCAGAGTTCAAAGGCCTCAATTCTTTGGTGCTCAGCCTTTTTTATGGTCCAACTTTCACTGCCATACATTGCAACTGGGAAGACCATAGCCTTGACTATACACACTTTTGTTGACAGAGATATACACTCTCACTAATGTACTAACAGCCAATGGATTCCAAAGAAACATGATTACCAACTTAATCCGAAGAGAGACACCCACAAAAACCCAAGAAAGAGAACAAGAAAATGGCAAAGCCCTCCTCCCATACTTAAAAGGGACCACAGACAGAATCAGCAAGATCCTCCAAAAACACAACATCAAAACAGCATTCTACACAGACAGAAAAAATATCCACCATCCTAAGAAACCCCAAAGACATAATTGGGTTAGAAAATCAAGGAGTATACAAAATCCCATGCACCACCTGTCCCACCACATACATCGGACAGACCAACAGAAGAATAAGTGCAAGCATTGAAGAGCACAGGAACTCACTCAGAATGGGAGAACAAACTTCATCCCTGTTCCAACACTTCAAAGCCACGGGTCATGACATTGATTTAAAAAAAAACAGAACAATCACCAAAATTGAACATTTTAACAACAGAATAATCAGAGAAGCCATTGAGATAGAAAAACTCCCCCACAGCATGAACAAGCGAGATGATACCTCTCGCCTACCAGCCATTTGGAAACCTGCCTTGATTGACAGACGAGTCCCAACCACCAAGAACGATACCAGACCCAAACGCATGCTAACATCACATGACATCACCACCACACAACCATTCAAAAAGCAAATCCGAACCCACAACAATAACGACACACAACCACAAAACAGAAACCTAACTACAGCTGCAACATCAGCCACTTTAAACCCCTCCAGACCACACAATAAGCAAACTGACACCCACTATAAAAACATGGCACCACCACAAACACGGCGCCAAACAAAAACAGCACAACTCATCAGTTCAGGTCTAAGGCTGGCAGCTGAGACCAGCCCTTCCACTCAAAACACATCCCCACCCAATCAGAACACAGCCCCCATTCAAAACACACTCCCACCCAATCAGAGCACTCCTCCACCCACAGACCACACCCCTCTGGCAGTTTGAAAAAGAAGAAAAAACAGCCACTACCACACACTTCTCCCAGAAGAACGAAGCTGAAGCCACCAGCCTGAGGATGATGGATGAGATTTCGTCGAAACGTCGCCCTGATACCTCCAATTCTACGTGGGGAAAAACCCGAATGAACAAAGATCTACATACAAACACCCGCGAAAACCTCAAAAAACATATGTATGTATATATATATGTATATGTATATGTATATGTATATGTATATGTATATGTATATGTATATGTATATGTATATGTATATGTATATGTATATGTATATGTATATGTATATGTATATGTATATGTATATGTATATGTATATGTATATGTATATGTATATGTATGTATGAATGGTCCAAAGCTGGACTGAAATTCACAGTCTCCTGGTTTCTAGCCTGATGCTTTAACTACTAGGCCAAATTGGCTCTTCTATATGGAATACATATATTTGGTCCATGCATCTCCCCAAAATGTTATATTTGTATAGGGATATGTGTGTACAGGTGTATTGGTGTATATTCCGTAGTATTGAATGCACGCTCATACAATATAGAGATACACTTATAAAAAGTGTTTATTTGGATCTCGAGCCAAAAGTTAATAAATAAAAACCAGGTAAATAAAAATAACAATAGCAAAAAATATAGTAAACAAAATATCCAATCCCCTCCATGTAATCATGAATAATCACCAACGTTGGCCTCCACAACTTGTCCCCATGAGAAATGCCAGATTGTTATAGCCATTCAGAAGGCTAATAGGACTCATGTATTCAGCTCTCTGGAGGGGGACTCTTCACAGGGCGGAGAAGACATGTCTTCTGGGTGCTGTAAGATGGCAAAGTTTCACTTTAGCACCTGGAGCCTGTTGACCCTGCTGGATCTGCCAGGAAAGCAAGAAACAACTGGAGACAGGTGATTTTGCAAATAACCTAGTCCAGAGCCATACATACTTTAGCTTTAAAGGAAATAACCAGCACCATCTAGAAACTGACAGGGAGCTAGTGCAGCTCATGAATCTGGTACAGCCCCAATACTATGCATGCCAGTATATATATATATATATTTATTGAAAAGTTTTAAGATACAATTTTCCTTTAAAAAAAACCCCTTCCCCCTCCCTCCTCCCCCCCTACCTCCCCCCCTCCCCCCCTCCCTCCTCCCCCCTACCTCCCCCCCTCCCCCCTCCCCCCCTCGACTTCCCAGAGCTAAATACAAGGTATATATATAAAAAAAGCAAACATAAACAACCATATACTAACAACTATAAATTCTAAAATCCATCACTCTCTAGCTTATATAGGATAAAACAAACCTTAGCAATATTAAATATATATAAAAAACTAAGATAGAAAAAGAAGCACTCTCTAGCTTATATAGGATAAAACAAACCTTAATAATATTAAATATATATTAAAAACAACAAAAAAAAAGAAAAAAAACCCAAGATAGAAAGAAAAAAAGAAAAAGAAAAAAAGGAAAAAAGAGTTATTCAAATACTACATAATACTTCTTAACCCTATACTTATCCTAAATAGACTCCATCCATTTTGTCCATTCCCTGATATAACGTTCTTACAGATAATCTTTCAAATTAACCAAAATCTTCGCCACCTCAACCAAATCAGAAAACTTTAAAGTCAACTCTTCTGTAATCGGCAGTTCCTCTTCCAGTGCCACATCTATAATTATTCCAAACAAAAAAAAAAGATTGCGAACAAAACTTTAACCTCCATTTAAGAATCCTCTGTATATTCCACCAAACTTTAATCCAAAAAACCTCACCCTTTCCAGAAAACCACCACATATAAAAATATATTGCGTCTACACCCAAATCTTTTCCCACCTCCCATTACTTGACTATAAATACGTTGTAAAAAATCCATAGACTTCTGCAAATCCTGCTATTTTCTCTTTTTAGATCGTTTTGCAGCAGCACGCGTCACCCTCTGTTCTATAGGATCATCCGACGAAGTTGTATCTTGATCTCCTCCAACACCGTTGTCTTCTATCTGACCATCTTCGGCCTCTTGATGCACTCCTTCTCCAGATCCCTTTTCAACTTCCAGAAGTGTTAATGGCGTTGCTTTTAAAACATTATTGTAGAAATCATGCGCTTGCATCACAGTAACCAGACGGTACCTTTTACCTTCGTGTGTCACCATCAACCCAACTGGGATCTCCCATCTGAACCTTATATCTCTTTGCTTGAGCTCTTGCACAAGAAATGTAAAATCCTTCCTTCTCCTTAAAATCTTTGGAGGAATTTCTTTTAGAACCAAAACTTCTTGATTAGCAATCACAACTTTAGTATCATAAGCAGCTCGTATAACTTCATCTCTAATTTCCCTTTTTGCAAAATATACCACCACATCTCTAGGCAACTTTCTCTGTCTAGCAATCCATGAATTCACACGAAACACTTTATCCATGCCTCCTTTTATTTCAGATGCTGGCTGTTTCAATACTACTTCGAAAGCCTCAGAAACCAGCTGCTTTAGATCTTCCTTAATATTCTCCTTTAAGCCTCTAATTCTAATGGCAAACTGCATCTGGTAATATTGAGCAAGACTCAGTTCCTTATCCATTTTGTCTTCATTCTCCAATACTTTTGCTTCTAATATAGCATTCTTTTGAGTCAAATCTTCTAGCTTTTCCTCCAATTCTTCCACACATCCAGCCACTTTATACACTGAAGACAAGATGTCTACCTTCATCACTCTGAACTTCTGTTCCATCCTCTCCTCCATTCTCTCCTCCAATTTCTCCAATTTCTCCTCCATCTGTGCAAATCTATCATTAATTGATTCCAAAATTACCTGGGTGTGTTTTTCAAGAGCATCTTGTAAGTCCTTTGATGTCAATACATCAGGAGGATGCAGCGCCTGCAGTAATGATTGTTGCACCGGAGAAGTTCCAGCACTCCGAAGAGTTTTAGGGGGTGGTTTAGCCGCCATCTTTTACCAATTGTGACGCACTTTCACTTCAGATTTAAAATCCAAAAAAGTCCATCAAGCTGGAGAGTAAAATATAATAATCCTCTTCACCTTTTCCTCTTGTACCGCTCTGCCTGCTCCTTTAATCCATAGTCATTCCTTCAGGCAGGGGTGGTCGCAGACGCCTGGCTCTGCTCCAAGAAATCAGGAGCAGAGGCGCTGGCCAGCTGGGAGCAGCCCAGGCTACGGGGGAGTTCAATCCTTCAGCCGCCCAAGCCACAAGCTCAGGCGGCTCCGGAGAACTCTACCCCTACCTGGGGGCTCACCCCCTCCTCTTCTCCCGAGGAGGGGGCTTCAAATTCGCCCGAACAGCTGATCGGCGCTGTTTCGGGCGAAAATAACTCAGCTGAGCCGCGGGCAGCCCGGGAAGGCTGTCTCCGGCGCCGCACAGCCACCGGAAGCCGCGCATGCCAGTATATTTTGAACCCACTGAAGCTTTCAAATATTCTTCAAGGACAGCTCCATACAGACAATGTCACAGCGTCCAGATCTGAAATGATCAGCTACATATTAAATATGTAACATGTATTTAGTATTTTGTTCCTTTAAAATGTTTCTCATAGGAAGGAAATATTTGCTAACTTTAATAACATTTATCTTGAGAATAGGTTGAAATACTGGAAATGTGTTGGCTTTTTTAAAAGCACACAAGCCTAGCGACACTGTGGGCAATCACAATTCTCTCCTCAGTGGAAAACAGAACTTCAAATTAAGGCACAGTGTCATGCTGTCAGCCTGACATCTTCAAAAAGAAAGAGCTGGATTTTGAAAAGATGTAAACAAAATATTTTGTTAAGACTCTGAAGCTTTTACATAAAAAGCCCTCCGGGATCTCAGAAGTTTTTCTTTTAACATTGCATTGATGGGTAAATGTATTAAAATCAGTTTTCTCTCCAAATAAACTCCAGTATCTACACAGAAGATTGTATAGTGGTACAATAGCAGATTGCAAAAGTTTGTCTTTGAAATAAAATAAGCTACAATAAAAGTTCAGAAGTTAGGAGAACAAGATAGACCAGCAGAGCAACATAGAAACATTTATGTCTTATGTTCCTATTGGCTGTTCCCAGTGCTGAATGCTATGGAATTTTAAATTCAACTCAGTGTTGGTAAAAATCCAAAGCCATTCCTTCCTTGCTATTCATTTTGTTAAGTAGTGGGCTCTTCGGTGCAGGAATGACAACACGAGGCTGAGTACAGGATAACTCATACTTTATTCCTTGCTAGAACTGTACTGAAACTTGGGCTGCAACCAGCCACAATATATAGTCTAGCCCCTAGACTATAGGTTTAAACCCACTCTTGCCGCCTGGGGCTAGTCAATTGCAGGACAGGAGACAGCTAGTCTGGGTTGCTGGAGAGCCGTTAGTTGCTCCAGCAATGCATGTGGTGTATCACCACAAGCCCAGTACATAACACCCCTCCCCTCTTAGATCAAACTATGACAACCACGATTAGTCTTGACAGTTGTCAAGACTTATTAATCAACTCACATACAACTGTAGTGATAATAATAAAAATAATAAAATCACCGTGGCTACAATGAGATTAATCAACGACTAATGAACAGGCTTCCATTGCAGTAATGAGCAGTGTCACAATGCACTAGTTTCTGTAGTTAGTGGTAACAAGTTTTACAACAATATACATCACTTTATTTTACAATATAATCTTTGAGGTACGCAGGAGGCTTGTGTGGCCTAGAGGAATGTCTTGGAGTTCCCATCACTTTGTGGTCTACCAGCTTACCCAGTGGGCTGGGTATCTTCATGTCCCTTTGTGCTCCAGAGTCAAGCGGATTCGAAACACTCTGGCTGGCCTCACCAGGTTGGCCCACCCCAGAGTCAGTCTGTTTGGCAGATTAGGCACAGCGGTTGCTTAAATTCGGTTGGCTCGCTTTGTCAGGGGGTCCATGTTGCACTCCCGTGCTATCCGGTTCTTCCTTGGAATCCATCTCCACTGAGAATGAAAAACCCTGGTGGTCCAAGTGAGGGCTGGCTTGGCCGCAAGTTTGAGGACTTTGGGAGGAACTTATGATGCAGTCCTCACTTAGTGGTCATTCTGGAAACCTTTTCCTGAGTTGATCAATGTGTCTTCTGACAACTCGCCCTCCCTCCAACCCCACTTCATAAGATAGGGGTCCGGATGCCTTAGTGATTTGACCAGGAACCCACAAATTCCCCTGACCATAGTTCCTGGCCCAAACCCAATCACCCATGTGCAGTCCCCTCGGGGGTTTTGGTCGAGAGGCTTCTGCTGCCACTCTGTCTGGATGCAACCTGTCCAGTTTAGTAATCAAACACCTCCCCCAACATAGTTCTGCAGGACTTTTACCTGTGCCATGCAGGGCATAGAATGCTGGCAGAGTAAGAAATCTGCCAATCTGTGACAATGTGCTTTAGTGCCTCCTTCATTGTCCTCACCATGCATTCGGCTTGACCATTAGAAGATGGATGAAATGGTGCAGACGTTGCATGTCTGATGAGATTAGCACTAAGGAAAGCCTGAAATTCAGCAGCAGTAAATTGGGCCCATTGTCAGAAACTAAGACATCAGGCAACCCATGTGTTGCAAAGAGTTTTCTCAGCACCTGGATGGTCCTAGCAGTAGTCATGTTAGCAACTGGAATTACTTCCAGCCATTTTGAGTGGCTATCCACTACTATCAGGAAGAGCTGCCCCTGAAAAGGCCCAGCATAGTCTATATGAATCCTAGACCAGGGAGTGTGCGTTTCCTCCCACCTGTGAACTGGGGCCTGTGGCATTTCAGGCCTAGATTGCTGGCATGTATAACAACCATGAACTTGACCCTTGATGGCCTTCTCAAGGCCAGGCCACCAAAGGTAGCTTCTAGCTAAGGCTTTCATTCTGACAATGCCTGGATGGCCTTCATGTAATGAAGTGTAAGACCCTGTCTCTTAGGGAAGTGGGAATTATGACTCTGTTTCCCCATAGAATGCATCCCTTGTGGGCAGACAACTCATGTCTCCTGACAAAATAACTTTGAAATTCAGAGCCTGGACTTTTCTCCAACCAGCCCATATATACCCATGACAACACTCTACTAAGTATTTTATCTGTGGCAGTTTCAGCCGCAATGTACCCTACATGGAGGGGAAACTCAGGTATGTCCTGTAGGGACAATATTCTAGCAGCAGGAGCTGGAGCTGGATCCATTAATGGCAGTGGTAGTCTGCTGAGGCCATCAGCATGACCCAATTCCTTTCCTAGTTTGTGAATTAATTTGCAATTGTATGCAGACAGAAAAATAGACCATCTAAACATTCTTGGAGATAGTATGTGGGGGGTTTGTTTGTCTGTTGTGAACAATCCCAACAGAAGTTTGTGGTCAGTGTAGACAGCGAAATCCCTGCCATATAAAAAAATCATGATTTTTTTTTAATTCCAGCAACTATGGCCAGGGCCTCCTTGTCAATCTGGGCATAGTTGCGCTCAGCAGAGGACAAGGTCCTTGAGTAAAATGCTATAGGAACCTGTTTCCCATTTTTTTCTATGTGGCTTAAGACTGCCCCCATCCCATATGGAGCTGCACCACATGCCAGACATACAGGTTTAGACTCTATGTAATGAGTTACAGTGGACTTTTTCTGACAGGAGTGCTTTCAAATCCTGGAAACATTTTTTGTGTAAGTTAGTCCATTTCCAAGGAGCTTTTTTTGTCAAGTAGCCTGTGGAGGGGCTCTGCTATTGCTGCCTTATGAGGTAGGAATGTGTGATAAAAATTTAGGAGACCCAAAAATGCTTGCGGAAACCCAAGAATTCTGTTGATGAAACCCCAATACTACACTTGTTCTTTTTTTAATTTGAGGGATTTAATTTGAGCCTCTGCAAAACAGCCC
This sequence comes from Vipera ursinii, assembly GCF_947247035.1. NCBI lineage: Eukaryota > Metazoa > Chordata > Lepidosauria > Squamata > Viperidae > Vipera > Vipera ursinii. Next base: position 132,717,397 of record NC_139516.1, on the reverse strand, counting down.
TGAGCCTTCTGACCAACACTTCTGGGGATTCCCCAGCAATAAGAACATCATCAAAATAAGGGCAGATGCCCTGAATACCCTTAAGTGTATGCTCCATAATCCCTTGGAAAATACCCGGTGCAACACTGACTCCAAACTGTAAGCATTTAACTTTGAATGACCCTCTGTGAGTCACGATCATTTGAGCCGTGGCTGTGGACTCATCAACTGACAATTGCTGATAGCCCTGTGCTAAATCAAGTTTAGCAAAAATAGTCCCCCCTTGCAAAGAGGCTAAAATATGATTCACCACTGGAACCAGATAAGCATGCTGCTTGAGGGCCTTATTTAACGTGCATTTATAATCAGCACAAATGTGAATTTCCCCGTTGGCCTTAAGTGGAGTGACAATAGGAGTTTCCCACTCCCCACCATCAACAGGCTGTAACACGCCCTGTTCTACGAGCTTATCAATTTTGGAATCGATTTTATGTTTTAAGGCAAAGGGGACCCTATGAGGTTTAACCCTGATTGGGACAACGTTGGGATCTGCCCTGTTCACCGCCCTGAGTCCTTCGGGAGAAGGGCGGTATATAAATAAAATTATTATTATTATTATTATTATTATTATTATTATTATTATTATTATTATTATTATTATTATTATTATTATTATTATTATTATTATCTAACTTAAAAGAAATAGGCGGGCCTGTGTATGTCCCTAAGGTTGAATCAAAAACATCCGTGTATTCTTCACACACTGATATGAGGTCTGCAGTTTGTGTCCAGTTTATGCCAGTAATCTGAATACCTAAGGCATCAAACCAATCAAGTCCAGTGAGACTCATTCTCTGGCACCCTACTACTATTACATCCAGGTGCCCCAAAAAACCTTTAAACTTAACCAACAAGGTGGCTTCTCCCTTAATTTTAACATGCACATTTTGAAAATCTGTTAGGATTATATCTGAGGGTCTTAGTTTGGCCCAATTGTTACTGCGCCTACACATGAAGTTGAATGTGTCCTGCGAAATGATTGAGACTGCAGAGCTGGAGTCCAATTCCATCTTACATGGAACTCCTTGAAGCTCTACCAAGAGCTTAAGTTTGGGTTTGAGAGGGCGTTGAGCCCTGGTGCGGCATACGCTTCTACGGCTTCTGAAGAATCCCACACTAACTGGACCCTGGGCCCCAGTACCTCTCTTAGTCGGTTCCTCCGATTGGTGTTTGGATGGCCGGTCTCTCTGGAGGGCTCTGCAAACCACCACAATGTGGCCTGTTCTTCCGCAAGCTCTACACATGGCAGAATGAAATCTGCAATTGGCACGAATATGGTTGCCACCGCACTCCTTACATCTCAGTAAAACAACTGTCTTGTAACCGTCCTCTCGCTGGTGGCTGTTGCGGTGTTGCACATTGGGTTGCTTTTGGAGTCGGTTGATTTCAGGTTCTTCTTCCTCTGATGATTCTCCGGTGCATTTGGCAACCTCAAGATGGAGCGATTCTTCGGCTTTTGAAGGTTTGGTGGGCTAAATTGTCTGCACTATGCCCCTGGCGGCTTCATCAGCCATCACTTCGTCCTGTGCTCAGAAAACATTAAATTGGGTCTAGCGAATAGTCTCTGCTGAAGCGTTCTGTCTCAAAGGCCACAGACGACCCAGTCTCTTAGTCGTTCTTCTAAATTTGAGAACTTGCATAGCCGTACAGCCTGTCTTGGGCCCGCTATGAACTTCGAAGCTGTCTCCCTGGGTAGCTGCACTCTTTGGTCAAATTTGAATCACTATGCTATTTCAGACATCTTGGGCTGGAATTGCCCGGTTAGCTTCTTTTTTAGATCTGCGTAGGAGACTACTTCAATTGGTGTTGGTGCAAAAAGATTCTCGGCCAAATCAAAGGTTGCTGGGCAGCACAGGCAGAGTAGGGTTGTGGCCTTTAGTCCTTCTTCCACAATCTGATTGGCTCTGAAGTAGTTTTCTACTTGCGAAAGATAAGATGGCCATTCCTCCAGATGTTTCACATCAAATTCTCTTAATTTGCTGACCTTTGGCATTCTTCACTCTTTTTCCTGTGATCTTCAGATCCTGCTTCAAGGCTCAGGGAATGAGGCCACTGAGCACAAGGCTGCTAGTGTAACTTACTAGCCGGCCTTGAGAGGGGGGGGAATGCCTCTTCCCTCTGAAGTGTGCTGCGTACCCCTCGAGGACTTCAGCTCTAATCAACAAAGCAGAATCCCACCTTCGTCACCACTGTTAAGTAGTGGGCTCTTTGGTGCAGGAATGACGACACGAGGCTTAGTACAGGATAACTCATACTTTATTCCTTGCTAGAACTGTACTGAAACTTGGACTGCAACCAGCCACAATATATAGTCTAGCCCCTAGGCGGCAGCCAATAGGTTTGAACCCACTCTTGCCGCCTGGGGCTAGCCAATTGCAGGACAAGAGACAGCTAGTCTGGGTTGCTGGAGAGCCGTTAGTTGCTCCAGCAACGCACGTGGTGCATCACCACAAGCCCAGTACATAACACATTTGATGCCAAGATGCCACACAATGTTGTTTCTTTCTGAATTAGGAACCAGGCTACAACATGAGATTGAGTTTTGGAATAATCTATTATCCTGCTTTTCTGTATTTCAAAGGGAGCAGCATTTCACCGTTCAGAATTGATTGGAGGATCTCAAAGCTATCAGATAATGAAACTCATTCTTGTCAATGTATGCTTTGACAGTTATTGAACAAGTACAAAATGCTTGTCTTGAAATAAACACTACAGTGTCTCAAATCAGAGTGCCCTATTAAGAATAACCCTAGCAGCCACATCAGATCTATAGGAACACGGAAATTTTATTGGAGCCAGCAAATATAAGAAAATACAAGCTTTTGGAAGAATATAAGTTTTGAAAAGTTGTCCCTGCAAACTTGTAAGGGTGAGTGCTTTTCTGAAGCAAAGACAGACCCTACTCATATCTGCCTCTCTGTGTCCATACCTTTCATCATTGGTCTACTTGTTATGGAGTAGTTATAGCAGGAACCTGCCCCACTTTACATTGGGGAGGACTGTGTAGAGAGAGTTTCCTCCTTTAAATTTCTGGGAGTCTACCTCTGTGAAGATCTGACCTGGAAAGTTAACACAACCCAGGTGGCTAGAAAGGCCCAACAGAGGCGTCAACTTCCCTTCGCCCTGTGCGTTCCCACAGAGAGGGACTCCTCAGGGTGCCACCGGTCAGAGAATGTAGATTGGTGGCCCCCAGGGGGAGATCTTTCTCTGTGGGTGCCCCGGAGTTATGGAACCAGTTACCGGTTGAGCTCCGGACGGCGCCCGATCTTCGCTCCTTTCGCCGCGATCTGAAAACATACTTGTTCAAACAAGCCGGCCTGGCCTGAGGGGGGATTGGTGGGGTTTTTTATTATCATTTTATTGGGGTTTTATTAATGTATTTATTGTTTTTTATGGGCATGTATTTAATTACTTTTTAATTTTTGTAACTTTGTGTTTTATTCTTGCCCTGTACACCGCCCTGAGTCCTTCGGGAGAAGGGCGGTATAGAAATATTAATAAATTAAATTAAAATTAAATTAAATTCACTTTCTTAGGGTCTTGCGGAAGAACAGGGTAGAACAACAGCTAATGACCCTCTTTTACTGGTCTACTATAGAGAGCGTCCTCTCGTATGGTATTGTGGTTTGGTATGCTGGTCTGACAGCCGCGGACAGGAAAGTATTACAGAGGGTAATGAGCACAGCACAAGACATTGTGGGCTTTTCCCTGACACCACTGGATGACATCGCCAGGGCTCATTGCCTTGGAAGAGTGAGGAAGATTCTCAGGGATGACTCACACCCTGGACGGTATCTCTTTACTCTCCTACCATCCGGTAGGAGATATAGGAATATAGCCAGCCGTACCAACAGGCTGAAAAATAGCTTTTATCCGTGGGCTGTTAGGCTTTTAAATGGGACATAATCTTATGCAGAATTGACTTGGGAGGCCGGTGTGTGGTGTAGTTGGTTCACATGGTGTGGTAGGATGGAGGGTTTGTTGTCACTGTGTGTTGGGGGGAGAGAGCATGGGGGGAGGCTCAGCTAATCTCAATGTACACATGTTGTACTTTGACAATAAAGGTTTATTATTACTGTGAACAACTGGAAAGCATGTTCAGAAAATGACCTAAACTGAAGAAATTTACACTTATCAAATGCATTTTTATTATACCCCTATACTTTTTGCTTTAGCAAAGAGAGCAGGCGAGACAGCAAAGTTAAGTAACTTTACTTTTATTAAGAACCAGGCAAGGAACAGGAGAACAGCACTCTTATTTATACTCGCAGCTGTCAACATATCGACCAATCAGGGCTGAGCCGGTTTCCCGCGCTGTCTGCTTCGCCAATCCGAGCCGGCTGGGTTTTGAGAGCTCGGAGCTGTCATCGGTAGCACGTGCGGTTGCCAGGTGATTCTGACAGCCGAGAGCTGTCAGACGGCGGCGCCTGCGTGGTTCTGTCCGGCAGCTTTTGACAGCTGTCAAAAGCTGCCGCGGCTTTTACCTCAGCCCTGTATTAAATTATAATTATGTTTAACATTAATAACCTGTAAATACACAACACCCCTTACCCCTCCCTCTGATTGAGTTGCCGTTTCCCCAATTGTTTCTTTTTGGGGTTGCCCCATTCGATGTCTTCTAAATAAGTGGGGGGTCTTTTTATTCTTTCGGACCATCGGGGAATGGGTTCTTCCGTATGTTCTTTTTCTTGGTATGTGTTGGAATCTGGCTCGGGGGGTGGGGGGCTTGACTCTCTTGCTTCGGGGTTTCCTTGATGGAAGAAGTCCCGTTGTGCTGGGTTATGTAGTGGTGTCGATTGTTCAGGGGTGTCTTGATGTGCAGTTGCCAACAGCGGTGGTTCAGATTGCATTTCCCGGTCCCCCCTCTCCCCCATATTTTGTGGGCTGCGACGCCGTAGTTGGTCTATGTGTCTGCGGATGTGGGAATTATTTCCCGTGTCAATGACGTATGATAGGGGACCTGTTCGTTCTAAGACGACCCCCTGTGTCCATTTATTGCCCCCTCTGTAGTCCCTGGCCCAGACAGCTTGCCCTGTGCTGAGAGTTCTGTACTGGAGGGGAAGCTCTGGGTCTGGTGGGGATCTGTCAGGATGTAGACGGTCCAATCTGGTAGTTACTCTCTTGCCCCAGCGAAGCTCTGCTGGAGACTTCCCTGTAGTTGTGCAGGGGGTGGTGTGTTGCAATAAAAGGAATTGAGCAAGTCTGCGGTGCCAGTTGCCGGTGATGATTTTCCGCAGTGCCTCTTTGGTCGACTTCACCATCACCTCAGCCAAGCCGTTAGTGGATGGGTGAAACGGAGCCGTGGTGGTGTGCCTAATAGAGTTCGCCGTTGTGAAACTCTGGAATTCGTAGGAAGTAAATTGGGGGCCGTTATCGGAGACTATTACGTCCGGAAGCCCATGTGTGGCAAACAACCCCCTTAAAACTTGTATTGTGGCTGCAGAAGTTGTGCTTGTGACTGGGGCCACCTCTAGCCATCTGGAATAGCTATCCACGACTATTAGGAATGTTTGTCCTTGGAATGGACCTGCAAAGTCTATGTGGATGTGTGACCAGGGTGTCTTGGTTGTTTCCCATCTGTGTATGGGAGCTTGGGGCTGGGCTGCTCTGACAAGTTGGCAGGGATAACAGCCAGCTACATGTGCTTCTATTTGTTTGTCTAATCCTGGCCACCAGACGTAGCTTCTGGCCAGAGCCTTCATTTTGACGGTGCCCGGGTGACCTTCGTGGAGGCTTTCTAACACCTTTAATCTGTGCTTTTCGGGTATGACTACCCTGCTGCCCCATAATAAACATCCTTGATGTGTGGATAATTCTTTTTTGTTTCAAAATATAAGGTTGGAATTCTGGGTCTGGGGGTGTGGATTGCCAGCCTGACGTGACATAGCCTAAAACTCTGCCCAGTGTTTTGTCTGCAGCTGTGGCTGCAGAAATGTCCTTGACGGATAATGGGCATTCAGGCAGTTCAGAGATAGCCAGTATCTTTCCAGCTGGTGCAGGGTCTGGGTCGATTATTGGTTGGGGCAGTCTGCTAAGCCCGTCAGCATGGCCCATGCTTTTTCCTGGTCTGTATTCTAAGGTGAATGAATAGGCTGACAAAAAGGTAGACCATCTCAGGATGCGGGGAGATAATATTTGGGGTGTCAGTTTGTTTACTGTAAAGATTCCTAATAGAGGCTTATGGTCTGTAAAGATGGTAAATTGACGACCATATAGGTAGTCATGAAACTTTTTTACGCTAGCAACTATAGCTAAAGCCTCTTTATCAATTTGAGCGTAATTGCGCTCAGGTTTTGACAGCGTTCTGGAATAGAACGCTACAGGGGTTTGCGTTCCTTCCTTAGTTAAGTGGCTTAGGACTGCTCCAATGGCGTAGGGAGAGGCATCGCAAGCCAGACATAAAGGTAGCTGTTCGTTGAACAGTGCCACCGTAGCGTTGCTAGTCAGTAAGTTTTTTAGAAGTTTAAAACTTTTGTCGTGCTGAGGTGACCAAATCCAGGGTTTGCCCTTATCTAATAGCCTGTGGAGGGGTTCAGCGATGGAGGCTTTGTGAGGCAGGAAGGTATGGTAAAAATTAACTAACCCTAGGAAGGCTTGCAGTTCCTGCTTATTTTGGGGGGTTGGTGCTGTCTTAATGGCTTTTATTTTTGATTCAGTGGTGTGAATCCCTTTTGCGTCAATTTTAAACCCTAAAAACTCCGTTGAGGGCACCCCTATGGAGCATTTGTCTCGTCTTAATTTAAGGCCAGCCTCCCTGAATCTAAGGAGCACCTTTGTTAATTTGTCCGCTAAGTCGTTTTCTGATTCCCCTGCAATTAGGATGTCATCGAAATATGGGCAGACCCCAGGGATCCCTTTGAGTGTTTTTTCCATGATTTCTTGGAAGATCCCTGGGGCTGCAGAGATGCCGAACTGAAGGCGGTTAATTTTAAATGCTCCCTTGTGCGTGACAATTGTCTGTGCTAAGGCGGTGTCAGGGGTGACAGGCAGCTGTAAATACGCCTGCGCCAAGTCTAACTTAGCGAAAATGGCGCCTGACTTAATGGCCGCCAGGATGTCTTTGACAGCCGGGACCGGGTAGGCATGGGTGTTTAATGCACGGTTTAGGGTTGCCTTATAGTCAGCACATAATCTGATTTGGCCATTGGGCTTAATTGGGGTCACTATGGGTGTCTCCCATTCGGCCCCTTCTACTGGTTCTAGGACCCCTAAGTTAATTAACCGATCTAGTTCCTTTTCTATTTTTTCTCTCAAGGCGAAGGGAACTCTTCGCGCCTTGATTCTGACAGGCATTACATTCGGGTTTAGTTTTAAGGATACTGGTGGTCCTGTGTATTTTCCTAGTGAGCTGTCAAAAACGTCCGCGAATTGAAGGCAGACGGATTCTAAGTTTGACAGCTGAGTGGCATTGATGCCTGTCAACGCTATCCCTAGCGCCTCAAACCAGTCCAGCCCTAGCAGGCTGGTCCTGTTTTCTTGGGTCACTAGTATGGTAAGGGATCCTTTAAATTGTTTAAACTCCGTTGGGACGGAAGCCTTCCCTTGGAGTTTAATGGGCGTTTTTTGAAAATCCGCTAGGCGGAGTTTAGTGGGGCGTAGGGCAGGCCGTTTTCTGCTGCGGTTACAAATGTCCCTGTAAGTTTGCCAAGAAATGAGTGAGACGGAGGACCCAGAGTCCACTTCCATCTCACAGGGAATTCCATGAATTAGGACGTCCACCTTGACTTTGGGCTGAAGGGTGCTGTGGACTGTGTGCTCCCTCACTTTTCCCTTCACATTTTGCACTAGGGGTTTGGATTTGTGCCTGACCCTGGGTGTGGGCTGGTTCATACCTGCAGGCGTCACCTCCAATTCATGCAGATTTTCTCGGCTCCGGCTGCGGCACACGGCTTTGAGGTGACCTGTTTTCCCGCATCCATGGCACTTGGCACTGCGGAACCGGCATGCTGCTCTCGGATGGCTTCCGCCGCAGCTGGCACATTTAGCCCTGTTCGGCTGGTAGCTGGCGCTCTTTTGGTTGTTGGCAGGGTCCCCTCGGTTGTTGCGTTGTAGTCTGAGCCTTTCGAATCGCCGCTGCACCGCGTCGATGTCCATGGAGGCGTCGTCGTCCTCTGGACCGCTGAAACCGCCATCCTCCTGGTGCACGGACCCACCGGGCCCGCTATCAGGGGAACGTTGGTTGTCACCGTGGCTATCCTCGTAGGCGATGACTTCCATTGCCACTTCAGCCAGTGTCAGTGCGGGCTTGGCGATCAGCTTCCTCCTCAGCCGCTCATCTTTAAGCCCAATGACAATTTGGTCCCGGATTCGGTCCTCTAAATCAGGGAACCGACATGGCCGTGCGGCGTGTCTGACCCGGGTTATAAAGTCATTGGCGGGCTCGTCAGGAAGCTGTACTTGTCGGGCGAAATTTACCCTCCAGAAGAGCTCTGACTTCGTGGGCATAAAGTGTTTACTCAGCCCCTCGGTCAGTTCGGCATAGGAGATTGTTGCGATTGGTTCTGGACTGAAGAGTCCCACAGCGGCATCGTAGACGGCGGGCCCGCTGAGCCAGAGGAGGGCGGCTGCCTTCGCCCGGTCATCCGTAATCTTCTTCACCACCAGGTATCCTTCTACCTGGCCTAGATGAGATTCCCAGCATTCTGGGTGGCGAGTGTTGAACTCGCAAATATGGCCGTGGTTCGTCATGCTGTCTGTCTAGTCGTGGGTGCTGCTGCTTGCGTTGTGTGGAAGCTAGGCTTCCAAGTGACTTCAGCGAGTGACTAGCTCAGGCTAAGGGGAAAAATCTCTTCTCCCCTTAGGCGGTGACTTCAGCTATGTAAGCAGGCATCCCATCCTCGTCGCCAGTGCTTTAGCAAAGAGAGCAGGCGAGACAGCAAAGTTAAGTAACTTTACTTTTATTAAGAACCAGGCAAGGAACAGGAGAACAGTTCTCTTATTTATACTCGCAGCTGTCAACATATCGACCAATCAGGGCTGAGCCGGTTTCCCGCGCTGTCTGCTTCGCCAATCCGAGCCGGCTGGGTTTTGACAGCTCGGAGCTGTCATCGGTAGCACGTGCGGTTGCCAGGTGATTCTGACAGCCGAGAGCTGTCAGACGGCGGCGCCTGCGTGGTTCTGTCCGGCAGCTTTTGACAGCTGTCAAAAGCTGCTGCGGCTTTTACCTCAGCCCTGTATTCAATTATAATTATGTTTAACATTAATAACCTGTAAATACACAACACCTTTCTGTTTGAACCTTATAAAAACTTTTTTCCCCTTCCAAATGTATGAAGAAATGTATTGAGAGAAATTTCAAGATATTTTTTTTTTCTTGAAAGGGCTAACACATATGTACACACCCAGGGAAACAAGTAAAAATTCTAAATAAGCCAGTAATGGCCAGTAACGGCTAATTAATGGCAAAAACAGAGTTAAAATATGGAAGGAGTGGATTTGGATGGAAATACTGATTAATGCAAAACTGAGGAGAATTGGAAATAGCTCTGTTCAATATTCTTAAATTCATTATCTAATCATCTATATTTTACTTCACCAACCTCCCAAGTCCTGCTGTGCTGACTCATTGTGGGGTTTGGGTTGTTCCTGGGAGGGATGAGCAAAAGTGTTGGGAGTGTATGCCAAGAGTATAAACTCCCAGCAAGGTCATCTAAGGCATGAAGGTCATCCTAATTGCCCAACCAAAGGAAGCAGAAATCCATATGGGGTAGCACTTATACAAGAAGATCCTGGAAGTGAGTAATTGCTTTACTGACAATGGAAAAAGCATGAATTCATACTGTGTGGCAGAAGGCAATGATAAGAACTACTTCTGTAGTTTTTAACAAGAAAACCACATAGATGCAAAACACAAAATGATTTATGATTTAGTGCCAGATGATGGGCCCTTGGGTCCAAATATCACTCAGCATACTAATAAAGAGGAACTAAGCATCTTTCAGAATGCTACATGGCAATATTAAAGCCTTTGGGATATCTCGTTGCTCATGTTACCATTCAGGAAAAGAAAATCCAAAGTTGCAAAGATAGAATTACAGTAGGAATATGGAAGCTAAGAAGCATGAACAAAAGGAAACTCAACACGGTCAAAGTTAAAATGAAATGACTATAATTTGATATTATAGGTAAAGGTAAAGGTTCCCCCGCACGCACATGCATGCTAGTCGGTCCGACTCTAGGGGCCGGTGCTCATCTCCGTTTCAAAGCCGAAGAGCCAGCGCTTGTCCGAGGACGTCTCCGTGGTCATGTGGCCGGCATGACTAGATGCCAAAGGCACACGGAACGCTGTTACCTTCCCACCATAGTGGTCCCTATTTTTCTACTTGCATTTTTACGTGCTTTCGAACTGCTAGGTTGGCAGAAGCTGGGACGAGTAACAGGCGCTCAACTCTGCTACGCGGCACTCGGGATTCGACCCGCCGAACTGCCGACCTTCCGATCGTCAAGTTCAGCGTCCTAACCCACTGAGCCACCGCGTCCCTAATTTGATATTATAGGCATCAGTAAATTAAGATGGACTGGGATGGGATCCTTTCAGATAGACAATTACACCATTTATTACTTAGGACATAAAAAACCCAAAGAAGAAATAGCTAGAAAGGGCATACCAAGAACAGTATAACGCAGTATTGATTAGGTTTCATGGAACATCTTTTAATATGATGATCACTCACATTTTATGCTCTAACCACAGATGTAGAAGAAGAAGTTGATGACTTCTATGATCAAGTCTAAAGCTGCAGAACGTGCAAGCAAGATGTGCTGCTTGCAAATGGACACTGGAATGCCAAAGTTGGAAACATGAAAGAGGAAAATGTAGTTGGATTGCATGGCTCTGGAAACCAAAAAGAAGCAGGACACTGTCTTACAGTATCACTTTCTGTCATTTCAAAGAATTCTTCAGTGTTCAGTGAACACTGTCTTCAAACAACATCTCTAAACTAGAGACTGAAGTTCCAAAATCTTTTCTTCTTCTTCCTCAAGGAAAAACAATCCAGTTGCCTTTTGAAAGGGAAAAAAAAACCCACCTTTGAGACAACTATGACCTGGATGACTGAGAATCTCCACAGACATCATTAAATGGAGTATACAGAAACCAAACTGAGTATATTATCGTTAAAAGGAGGTCAAGGAGCTCAATTATAGTAGCAAAGACATGGCCAGGTGCTGACTGTGTAATTGTGAGCTGCTCATGTGCAAGCTCCAAATTAAACTAAAGAAGAAGAAGAAAGGCAATCAGTTTCCATGATAGGATCTTGAATACATGCTGACCATTTTCAAAAGAACATCAGGAATTGCTTTTGAAGTCCTCAATGTCATGTAGAGAACCAAAGGAATTATGGAATTAACTTAAAGAGGCTACTAAGCATGAACGAGTGAAAAGAAATTGCCAAAAGTGAAAAAAAAAGAAGGCAAACCTGATGTCAGAACAAACGGTGGAAAATTCTGAGAAGAGAAAAGGATAGAAACCAAAGCCAAAAATGAGAAAAAAATCTCAGAAAGGAGCTTAACCGGCTAGACTAATATCAAAGTAGTAGATGCTTCTGCCTTTTAGAATGAACCATCAACACGAAAAGAACAAGGAGTCAAAAATACACTGCAGACTAGAACTCGGTAAAACAGCCATGGAGGCCTTTCAAAAGGTATGCAAATGCCATGATCAGAATTGTGCAAGCCGTGGTATTTCTTATGACACCCCATGGAAGCAAAAGTTGGACTATAAAGAAGCAGGATAGCAACAGTATTGACCCCTTTGAACTTTGGTGTTGAAGAGGACTCCTCAGAATATTATGGACAGCCAAGAAAACAAAGTGACAAATCATTGAACAAGCAATCCAGAGTTGTTACTCAAGGCACGAATGAGTGGGTGGGTGTGTAATAAAGTGAAGATGTCAGTTGTGACCATTCAGTTGAAGAAAATGCCTTTTTTATCTATGCTATGTGTACCATCCTATTTTCCACCTTGATGCAAGGGATTGCAGGGTTGTTAAAAGAAAAGAAAAATATTTTTCAGGTAAAGCCAAGTCAGTTTGGACCATATTGGAAGCTATCCACTGTGAGATGAAATATTGTTACTCTCTCTCTCTCTCTCTCTCTCTCTCTCTCTCTCTCTCTCTCTCTCTCTCTCTCTCTCTCTCTCTCTCTCTCTCTCTCTCTCTCTCTCTCTCTCTGTCTCTCTCTCTCTCACACACACACACACACACACACTGTTGTTATTGTTATTGTTGTTGTTGTTGTTTAATATTTAATCTTCAATTCGATTCACAGTCTGGGACTGGTAAAAACTGAACAGTTCAAGTGCTAACCAAGGATCTAAGGGCTATTAAGGTAGCGTCTAAGTATATAGCCCAGGAGTAGGCAACCTTTTATGACTTGTGAACTTCAATATCTAGAATTCCTGAACCAGCCATGCTGACTCAGGAATTCTGGGAGTTGAAGTCCACAAGTCATAAAAGAGCCAAGGTTGCCTATCCCTGATATAGGCAGTTCTAAGTAGGGTGGGGTTTTTTGTTGTTGTTTTTTTTTTTTGCAAAGTCAGAATATTCAAGTCTGAGAAGTTCAAATGTTCCATGTATCTAGGCAATCCTTTGGGTATTGCTCCAAGGGCTCCTATTACTATTGGTACAACCATAGCTTTCTCCCTCCACAATTTCTCAACTTCAATTTGCAGATCACAGTATTTCATTATCTTTTTCTAGTTGTTTCTCTTCAATTCATGCATCACCTGGTATTGCAATATCAATGAACCAGACTTTTTCTTTTCTTTTCCACAATAGTGATGTCAGGCATGTTGTGGGCCGGATGATTGGCTGTTGGGATTTGAAAGTCCCACAGGATCTTGACCTGTTCATTTTCAACAACTTTGTCAATTTGTTTTTCCCAGTATTATTATTGTTGTTGTTGTTGTTGTTGTTGTTGTTGTTATATTTTCAATTTGATTCCCATTCTGGGACTGGTATAAACTTAACACTTCAACCAAAGACTCCTAACCAAAGACCCAAGAGCTGTTAAATATATAGGCAGTTCTGAGTTGTTGTTATTGTTGTTGTTGTTGTTGTTGTTGTTGTTATTATAACAGATTTTCACATAGTATTGCTAAGGTCAGTTTAGCAAAATTTCAACACAATTTTCAATCTCAGCTCTGTATTCCAATTCCATCTCCTGTATGTAATAAAAGCTATTTAGCTTTTCCTCTCACCTGGCATGTCTCTCGCATTAATCCCCAAACATTCAGGGACAATCCTCTTATTTTTCTCCATATACAGCTTTACGATCCATTTTTACTGGCTTCTCTATCTGTTGTGATTAACCAGGATTCAGATTTCCAAGCTAATTATAGTGTTTTTAGGGCTGCTATATTTACAATTTTGCTCCAGAAAATTTAACTTCCCACCATCTATCATATTCATTTTTGATGCATCTCCAAACAAGGTATGGAGACAATGGAGAAGAGCAGAATAAATATATCCAAACAAAAATATCCCAAAAAAGAAAGAAGATGAACAGTCATTCAATAATTTATTTTTGGTTGCTGATGTCATCTAGGGAAGAACAACTAGACAATCTTTCCTGGAGCACAGAGAATATATATATTTTTATAATAATTGCTACAGGTATATGCAGAGGAAATAAGAAAGTCATAAGAAAAAAGGTTGGAAGACAAATACAAGGATCAGTAGAATTGTTGACGGGAACAGTACAGAAGAAAAATCTGTGATCACTGAAGCACTTAGATTACTTGGCACAATGCAATTGAGAAATAATATGAGTATATACCAGCAAAAGCACAATAAAGTCATCTAGTTAAGTTGAAGGAGGGGAGAAGAGTGATGTATGGGTGTGAAAGACAGAAATTCAAAATCTAGGAGTGATACTTTCAGGGGTGTCATACTTCTGTAAATACTGTGTAAGTATTAGTGGGAGGGGAAACAACACAACTTAAAATCTATTTTATAACAGAAGGGATGGATCACTATTGCATTAAGGTAAAAGATAAAGGTAAAGTTTCCCCCACACATGCGTGCTAGTCATTTCCGACTCTAGGGGCCGGTGCTCATCTCTGTTTCAAATCCGAAGAGCCAGCGCTTGTCAGAGGACGTCTCCGTGGTCATGTGGCCAGCATGTCTAGACACCAAAGGCGCACGGAACACTTTTACCTTTGCACCGTAGTGGTCCCTAATTTTTCTACTTGCATTTTTACATGCTTTTGAACTGCTAGGTTGGCAGAAGCTGGGACGAGTAACAGGTGCTCACTCTGTTACGCAGCACTCGGGATTCGACCCGCCAAACTGCCAACCTTCTGATTGAGAAGCTCAGCATCCTAACCCTAACACTGAGCCACCACATCCCTTATATTGCATTAAAAATACCCACAAATGAAATATATATTTTAAATATCAGTGACTTTATTATTCCAGGGGTGTTATTGGGAAATGAGAATTTACCAGTCATATAAGTTAGAAGCTGTGTTACTCTCTGCTCTCTACTGAGAGATTAAACCCAGATATTAGAGATAAGGAACAATTTCTAAAGGGTATTTGTATTTTGGGAATAATTAATATGCCTGCATGCCTTACTGCTTTAAATACAAATCAGGCAACTAGAAATGAAAGGAGCTTAAACAGAGGAACAAATGTTAAAAGACACCAATAAATCAATAAATCAATTGATTTTTTTTAAAAAGAAAAAATAGGACCTTGGAGGAAAGGAATAAAGGAAGGACGTGGAGTTTAAAAGTTGGGAAAAGTTTACTATATTGGCCACAAGTGAAATTCCATAATCTGCATCATCTTTAAAAGGCCAACTCCAGATCACAAATAATAACCAATAACCCCTTGCCACAGACTAGTTTACTGTGTCCAAATGTGAGAAATGGTGAGAAATTTCTGTAAAGCAATTTGTGTCACCATCTGTATTTGGGTATCTGCAACCGTATGGTCTGATCTTTCTTTGACAGTCAGCTTCTGTTACAAATAAGCATTTCTGCTCTTTTTACTTCCTAAGGTTTTCTTTCCTTTTGCTGCTTTACTGTTCTTTACTGTGGTCTCTTTGTCTTGCTGTAATTTCATTACAGAGTGAAAAGGATGTTTGAAGGATTGCAACAGGTTGAATCATGACTTAGTTTCCCTAGTCCAGGGGTAGGCAACCTCATCTCTTTTATGACTCATGGACTTCAACTCCCAGAATTCCTGAGTCAGCTGACTCATGGACTTCAACTCCCAGAATTCCTGAGTCAGCATAGCTGACTCAGGAATTCTGGGAGTTGAAGTCCATGAGTCATAAAAGAGACGAGGTTGCCTACCCCTGCCCTAGTCCTATTTTTCTCCCTTAAAGTCTTAAATCTTAGATAAGGTCTTAGATTTAGAAACAACGTATTATCACACTGTGAGGATTTTCAGGAATCAAACCCTTATAGAACAGAACCCTTACTGAAAGGACAAACCTTTCAATAAACTAGAATTTTACATCAAGCAAGATAATGAACAAAGTTGACATGGAAAGAGAAGAATAAACTATCCATTATTCAAACCAGAAGTCTGTGTTTAGTTTTGATTTGATAGAATGGGAGAGAAAATGGTATGGAAATTGGTTTATAAAATGCTCGATTGCACCAATTCTCCCTTAAGAGCTGCTAAGTGCACATAAAAGAATACACAGTGCCCAGAACAAATTATACTGGGTAGTTTTGCTATTCACAGTAGTCTGGCTTTGTTTAGAAACCATTTTTATCCTGGATAGAAAATAAAGTCCAGAGGAACAACAATATTCTTTAAATTGGGGGGGGACAGAAACTGGATCAAACATTACATTTGGTGAATAGCCTGCTTTGTAGCAGATCCATGTAGTGTAAATAAAACTGCATGTCTGATCACAATTTATAGTCACTTTCCCCCTATAATACAAGGGCATAAATCCCATTCATTAAACAATTGTGTTTTTCTTTTAAGTTGTAATTTTTAATTCCACCTGTAAGTCAGCTTCAGGTTTTTTTTGGGGGGGGGAGGGTGAGACTTGTTCCTCTGCAATAATATCATCTAAAACCAGGGAACAGTTAAATAGTTCGAAAACTTCCTGTTTCTTTAGAGCAAAAGTTTCTCTTAACTTAAGGTAACCATCTGGTGCCCTCTAGTGTCTCATTGTCAAAGTCTTGTTATCGGTTTCAAAGTGTGTAAACAAAGGGTTTTCCATGACAGAGGAAGGATCCTTTCAATCAACTTCAAAGTCTTAAATTAAGTCCATCTGAGCCCTTACTTCATTTAAAACTTTCTAAAGGCAACAAAATTCATCCTTTTTCTATATGTTCTAATTGATTGTTGTTGTGGAGAGGGGGTTATTGTCTTTCTTGTTGGTATGCAGGGTTTTAATTTCTGTTAGCTGCCTATAGTCACTCATAGTGAGTGGCTGGCCATATAAATTTTCTTAAATAAATAAATTCCAATTTTTTTATAAATCTTTGGAATTATAGTTATACTGATGTTTTTAAAGGATTAAAAAAGAGTCACCCAATGAGTTCAATTAAACTTGCTAGTCTGAAGGGTCTAAATCTTTAAAGAAGGTAAAAGGAGAGCGGGGAGGGGAAGTAAACTGATTAAGAAGTGAGCCCAGTCAAATCTGGAGTCTATGAAGGTGACCGTAACAGCTATAAACAAGATGGAATCTCACAGTCCCCAGCCTATCGAAAGCCAAACACAGAAATGGTTTCTGTAATCCACTGGCTAAAAAAAAGCCCAAAGACCAATTCTAGAGATGACCTTTCAAGTAATGGATTTTCAAAGGAAAGATGAAAACTGAAAAAGAAATACAAATAACAAATAAGATGAGCAATCTGAATTATTTCCTTTTACTGGATTTATAAAAGAGATTTTCTGGAGTTGACACCCAGGGGGAGGGCCTTCTCTGTGGGTGCGCCTGCCCTTTGGAACCAGCTGCCCGTAGAGCTCAGGACTGCCCCTGACCTTCGTTCATTCCTCCGGGACCTGAAGACCTGGCTCTTTGAGCTTTCCGGCCAGGACTGAGAATTTTAATTGTAATTTTATTTTAATTGGGTTTTTAATTGGAGTTTAATAGGGGTTTTATTTTATTCAAGGACTAAATTTAATTATTTTAATTTTTCTTAACTTTTGTAATTTGTATTGTTATTTTTAATTCCTTGTGAACCGCCCTGAGTCCTACGGGAGAAGGCCGGTATAAGTCCAATAAACATAAACATAAACATATTTTGGAAGTACAAAGGGGATTTGACAAACATGAAAATAAAAACTTGATGACAAGATAGGATGAGCATGTGAGAAGAACAGATGCTAGAAATTTCTTTGAAGTTGTCAAAGATTGTTTGCAGAAAGAAAAAAAAAGAATACAAAATTCTTGGTTTATTCAATCAAGATTCAACCTACAACCACAATTGATCCCAAAATGTATATTGCTAAGTGAGAAATTTGTTAAGTAAGTTTTGCCCCATTTTACAATTTTTCTTCTCACATTTGTTAAGTGAATAATTGCAGTTGTTAACTTAATAACATGGTTGTAAAGTAAATCTGGTTTTCCCATTGACTTTGCTTGTCAGAAAGTTGCATGACTCCAGAACATTGCAACCATCATAAATCTGAGTCAGTTGTCAAGCATCCAAATGTAAATGACATGACCATGAAGATGTTGCAAAGGTCATGTGAAAAATTGTCATGTAACTTTTCTCAGTGCCATTGTAACTTTGAGCGGTCACTAAGTGAACAGTTGTAAGTGAAGGACTATCTGTAAAAGGTTATTATTTGGGGAAGGATGTTTAAAAGTTACTTGATTAGGATTGGATGATGGTGGTTATTTCTAGTAATGTTTTATTTACTTGGGGACTGAACTTTTGATTATTAGAGGAGAGGAAAAGGGGGATTTGTTTAAAGAGAAAGGAAGGATTCATACTGGATGTAAGAGATACAACTAGTAATATTTATATTGTTGTTTCTGATAATCCTTACTGGACTTACACCATTCAATAGGGATTTGAGGTTCTAGAGATGGTTTATAGAAATTGGGATGATATATGGAATGAAGAGATGACTGATTATATTTTCATAGATGTTGATTGATAAGTTATTGATGCTGGGGATGAAAAGGGAGATGTCATTCTTTTTCTTTTCCTCCACTTTTTAATTTTTTTAATGTATTTGTTTTATAGCTGTTTACCTTTTACTGATATAATGTAATATTTAATAACATTATTGAAAAAAGCATCTGGCATGAATCTTCAATGCTATTAAATTGAAGAAAAAGATATTTCATGTGAGGGTATAAGATATTTTCATGAGAATATCTGAAGTGTGGGGGCAATAGTGATATTGTTTCTGAAAAAAAGTAAACATGGTGTTTTTAAAAAAACAAAATTGGTCACAAATTGGAAAATTTGATGAACGGCATGAACAGAAGAATGAATTCAAGTAAATGATTTTCTATTTAAGCACTGTTAATAATAATAAACCTTTATTGTCAAAGTACAACATGTGTACATTGAGGTTAGCTGAGCCTCCCCCCCGTGCTCTCTTCCCCCAACACACAGTGACAACAAACCCTCCATCCTACCACACCAGGTGAACCAACTACACCACACACCAGCCTCCCAAGTCAATTCTGCATAAGTTCACAGAGATTATGTCCCATTTAAAATATATATACTGGAATATATATATATATATATATATATATATATATATATATATATATATATATGTGTGTGTGTGTGTGTGTGTGTGTGTGTGTGTGTGTGTGTGTGTGTGTGAGTGTCAAATACTTGTTAACTATTTAGATTACCTTGCTAGGCCCCAAACATGGGGCAAATCTTTATTTCCTGTTTCAGCCTATATTGAAGGCCGTCGAACAGGCAGTAGTCACACCGGACAGCTCATATATTTTTCTGTAAATTACTAACAAAGAATTAAGGGAGACTGAAATGCATTTCAAACTTATTAGTTTTCATCAGTCAGCCATACCCTTCTGAGATTCTGAGTTAACAAGTATTTGACACATATCTCCCCTTGCAGAAGCTAACAAAGCGAGAGAGATCCTGTGGCTCAAGAGGTAAAAACAACTGCCTAATGTGCAATCAGCCCAGGTTCAAATCTCAGTTATGGAAGGTTGTACACATCTACCCCAAGTCCTGTGATGATCCTATTCCTTCATAGCCACTTGAACTCTTATCACATGCTACTCTGTGTCCTTACCTCAGGAATGGCAACTAAGTGTAATCCAGATCTTTGGGAGACACAACTGTATCTAATACAGATACTTAAACATGGACCTTTCAAACATATATCTGCCTCTCCAGTACAAACAGAAAATACTTTCCTACTACATACGTACATATCTCCTTACCTTTCTGCTAAAAACGTTAATGCTTCAGTTTAGGAATAAACCATTTTGATATTTTTTTTATTACAGCAGAGCAAATAAGATCATAGTTGCCATGGTTAGAGAAAAAGCAACTGGAAGTACAAAGTTATGAGGCTTTCCCCATTCCCAGCAAAAAAAGAGGGCAAAATGTGTGAAGCCTATTGGGTGACTCAGGACCAATCACTAATAGTCTGTATCAATCCACCAATTGTACACAATGCTGTGGAGGGGTGTGTGAGAAGTTGAAGAAACACTAAATAACTGCCATGAACTCTTGGAGGACAGGCAGTACCTAAATCTAACAAATAAAATTATTGAGCTTTTTCTGCTGATGGGCTGGAACACCCCGCAATTTTGAGTGTCATTTGTAAGGAAGGAAAATAAGCACATTCATTCCTTTTGCAAGGAAAAACATATAGCGTGTTTTCCCAAAAGTAAGTCCTACCCCGAAAATAAGCCCTAGTTTTGGGGCAAGGCGCATGCCTAAAAATCAAGCTAGGGATGGGGTGGAGCTTACCATTGCAGCCAGCCTCCCATGGATATTTCAGCAGAAAGGCTAAGAGATGAGATTCTTTCCAAAAAACAATTATGCATCTTGAGCTGCTATTATTCTTTAGGTCATTGAGAATGCCATTGTTTCCTCTTTTAAACTACAAAACACTCTACATAAGACTGGTTTCTCCTCAAAACTAGAATATAAAGAGCACTTTTTCACACATTTTTTTTAAGTAATGCTTGTAAATATATAAAGACTGATTGCTGGCCTTTTTGTTTGGAATTCTTAGCTTCCCTTAAAATTAATCTATAATTTCATTTAAAGAAGAATCTTCCATTTCATGATAATCTCTTTGTTATCCCAAATTATGTGGCATTTCCATGCTGGCAAAAGTAACATATTACCACTTGGGTTAGCCAGGTCACCAGTACAGTATATAAGCTGGTGTTAAGTTACCTCTTCTTTCATGAAACGATAAACTGCCCTGGAATCTTTCTGTAATGAAATGCTAACTGTAGGAACCACTCAGATTAGATGAGATCAGGGTAGTAGAAAATAAGACAGATCCTTCTATAATGCCATCATATCTAAATGCAAATAGCTACAGTACATTTGAAATAATCATCATATTTCCTACTCTCTAAAACCATAGTGGAAAAGGCAACTTTGGATACCTATAAAAATGTATTAGACTGTGGTTTGTGCGAATGCTTAAGCAGGGGTCTTCAAACTTGGCCCTTTTATGACTTGTGGACTTCAACTCCCAGAATTCCTCAGTCAGGCACACTGGCTGAGGAATTCTGGGAGTTGAAGTCCACAAGTCATAAAAGGGCCAAGTTTGAAGACCCCTGGCTTAAGGTATCTGATGCATAAAATGACAGATAATGCAATATTAGGCATTTAGTCCTGTTTTGTTAAATTGGCTCATTAAAACTATTTTTTAATCTCAGCTTTCCCTAGAATATTTGACTAATGTATAGAGTAGCAAGATCCATGATTTCCAGTATCCAACTACATATTTTATTGGTTGTGCCAAATCATTAAGAATAAATGTTGCTAACAATTTGATTATTTTTTTTTGAAAAAACATATTTGTAGCAGTGGTTAATATTTTTGAGGACAAAATCAAAAAAAGTACCCACAAATTTGAATATTGGTCTACATCCAACAGAATAATTTCATTTGAGAAAACAAAGTTCTGCATCTGGATGGGAAAAACCAAATACTTAAATAGAAGACTGGGATGATCTGTCCTATGGCACTGCATGTAAGAAGAATGTAGGAGTACTAAGAGAAAACCAGCTGAATGTTAGCAGGAGCTTTAAAAGACAATGCATTCTTTGGCTTCATCTACTATTTTGCCTAGATTGTGGGATATAGTAGGACCATTGTGCTATTTAAACCACACTTTTAGATAATAACAGAGTTGGGAGAGACCTTGGAGGTCTTCTAGTCCAGCCCCTTGCTCCAGCATGAGACTCTATGCCATTTCAGACAAATGGCTGCCAACTCTTTTCTAAGAAACCAAAATTTCTGAAGATCAGCTGTTCCACTGATTAATTGTTCTAGCTATCAGGAAAATTTTCCTTATTTCTAGGTTGTCACTCTCCTTAATTAGTTTCCATCCACTGCTCCTTGTCCTGCCTTCAGGTGTTTCAGACAATAAGTTGACCCCCTCTTCTTTGTGGCATCCCCTTAGAATTTGGAACACTGTGATCATGTCATCCCTAGTCCTTCTTTTCATTAAACTGCAACTGTTCTTCACATGTTTTAGCCTCTAGTTTTATGTCCAATTCTATGCACCAAAATTCATAATGGGCATAGAAATTTGGAGTGGGTTTAGAGGAGGGCCAACAGAATGATACAGAACATGGCAGGGAAGCTCTATGAGTTGGGTAGATATAACTTATAACTTACAAAATTATTTATTGATTTGATCCATCTCACGTAAATGACTCTAGGCATCACACATTACTAAGGGCAGCAAGTAGGATTTTTTAAAAAAAATAAATGTTTTCTGTTTCTCTGTTCCTAAAAAAAAGCCTTATTTCCTTTCTGTTTGCTTGAACTTTTCTTGACCTTTTTTTTAATTTGACCATCATGCCTATTGGTATCTCTGCTACTGAAGGAGGAAGCCTCCTTAATGTCAAGGGGCCTCCTGTTTGATTTGCTTCTTTTGTGATTGCGATTCAGTTATACATGCCTGTCCAAGAAATGTTTGTAGTTCACCTTTGGACTCTGCTGTTTTAAATAAGAAAGAGAAAACAAATCGCTTTCATTTCCTCATTAGCAAATACTGTAGCTGCATGTCTGATGCTTTATTTCTTTTCCCTTCCCTTTAGAGTAGCCACGATAACAGACTACAAAATATAAAAGGGTTTACTGACTGGGAAAAAAAAAGGAAAACTGATGCAGAGAAATGAACAGCTAGAGCTTTCCACAGCAAGAAGATAAGTATTATATGTTGCTGATGCTTGTAGATAAAACTTCTATTACAGGTATATTTGCAGGAATCGGGTGAAAAGGTAATCATTGCACCGGTGTGCTTTGCAAGGGAAGATGAGAAAATGAAACTGCTTATTCACAATTACAATCTTTGCTCCAAAGAATTCCTGATAACCTCCTAAGCAACTTCTGGTTTTCTAGAAAGCAATCCAAACAACAGGTATTAATTCCTGGGTTTGTTAATATCTACAAACTTCTTGTGGTTCCACCTCATTCTTGTCAACAAAAAGGATTATCTTCACAAACCTTGCGACTAACAGCTCTTAAAAAAGAAGCCTATCGGATTGAATTTTGTAGTACACTACAGGTTTATAGAACAATATGCTCAGCTACTGCTTTGCTCAGCCAGGCATCCTCTAGATATATTGGTCTCCAGCTTCTGGCCTTGGGCAGTATGGCTGCTGTGTTGTGACTTTTATGGTCCAATGTACTGGGAGAGTGTGACATTGAAGAAGGCAAGAATAATGAAGTCCCAGTAGTATTAGAGAGCAATACGACTTTCATTCAGAGATTGCATAGCCTGTTGACTCTGGGGTATGGAACAGTTGCTGGCACAGGAAAGTTTGCAACATAAATGTGTGATAGCCTCATTTGGCAAAGGAGCCAAGTGGTAATTGCAATCCAGAAATTGTCCTCATGTATGGTGCAGCTGATGAATGCCCTCCTAAGGAGCTTAATACCGTTAACCTCTCTCATCAGGTTTGCATGTGGGCGAGGAACTTTAAATCTGAATTCATGGTCTGTGGTGCTTTATTGCTTAATTGAATCACAGCCCCAGCAATTCTGTTTTGGGTTGTATTAACTTCAGGACAAAGGTAGAG
Organism: Vipera ursinii; assembly: GCF_947247035.1. Lineage (NCBI taxonomy): Eukaryota > Metazoa > Chordata > Lepidosauria > Squamata > Viperidae > Vipera > Vipera ursinii. The sequence continues at coordinate 132,694,159 of NC_139516.1, read as the reverse complement.
AGGAGGACACTGTTTAACAACCCTTTTAATGCACAAAAGGCACAAATTACACAGCAGCCACAATAGTGTTATTTTCATAAAGTACTGCCCAATGGTTATTTTCTACTCTGCTCAGGATGATTCTTGTAGTTATGAGCAGTTATATTCTACCTTAAATATAATAATAGATGAGATGAAGCATGTCAGATTCAGACAGTTTGGATGGAGCTGAAGGAGTGCATGCATGCATCCAGTTGTGATTTACTGTACATGCTTGCTTGTACAAAGCAAGCCAGCTTTGTGTACATACTTTTGGTTTATGATCTCTGAGAAAATAGATAGGAAGCTGTTTAAGTTGTATTCTACCACCTATCATTTAGATCAGGGGTGTCAAACTCAATTTCATTGAGGGCTGCATCAGCATTGCAGTTGCCCTCAGGGGGCCAGGTGGGTATGGCCAGGGTGGGTGTGGCCTACTGGGTGGGCGTGGCTAGAGTGTGTATGGCCTACTGGGTGGGCATGGCCAACTTTACATCGTTCGCATAAAGGGTGCCTATGGGGGCCTAGGCAGGAGTGGGACAGATCTGAGGGTCTCTGGCAGAAGGAGGGTCTCTGGGCCAGGGCCAAGGCAGCAGGGGCCGTTCCCTCACTGTTTCCAGGATGGCTTCGCGGGCCACATGAAACCACTTCATGGGCCAGATCCGGCCCCCGGGCCTTGTGTTTGACATGTCTGTTTTAGATCCTGCCCATCTTGTCTTTCTAGGGAAAATGCATTTGGCTGCCCATTGCATGGCAATGACTTTGGGTTATGTAAAAGATTAAAAAACATTTTAATGACACCAATCATAACAACTAAGATCACAAACAAAAATCCCAATTTATAATAAAAAAGCATTAATTGGCAGAAGTTGTCTAATCTTCTGGCCTAAATGTACAAGAGAATATCCAGTTGTTTATTTCCCATTGAATGGCTAACATGATTGATGCCATTGGATCTTCAGATAGATTTTGTTTCACAGGATAGGTGCTACTGCAAAGAAGACAGGACAGTGGGGTCCAACAAAATAAGATTTTTAGTAGACGTGACATGAAGCATGCCCTACTTGCTCAATCTGGTATGGTGAGCAGTGACAATGCTGTTCAAGAATGTGGGAGATAGGCAGACCCACCAATAGTCTGTCCTTATCCCCCATTCAGCTTTATAGATAAAAATCAGCACCTGGGATTGCACCCAGAAGTCCTCTGAAACTCAGGGCAGCTTGTGGAGCAATTTCAACTTCAGAATGCACCTATCTCAGGCACATAATAGTAATCCAAATGGGAGTGACTAAGGCATGAGTCTCAGTGAACAGGTGTTTCTGATCCAGGAACAGATGTTGGTGCACAAGAGAAATCTGTGCCACAGCTGCCACATAGTATTCAAGTAGGAGTCTTGCTAAATTGTACATCAACTCTGACTAAGGAAATGCACTCCCAGAAAAGATTTAAGATGGAAAACCTTGAATCCAGGAGATCCTAAAATCCACAGACACTTGATCTTCTCAATTTGAGCTGAAAGCTGTTTATCCAAACCCTCACTTCCACCAGTCATTGACGAAGAACTTCCATGGGATTGCCTATCAGTTCAGGAGAGAGATGTATAAATCAATGTCATCATTATATTGATGATACATGCTGATGGCTCACCTCACCCAATGACTTGATGTTTGGAGAGCAAGTACAGTCATAACCTCCATTCTCAATCCCTTAAAGGATAGTCCAGAAGGATACCATCATCAACCATATTGAAGATTGCTGAGAGAGCAAGAAAGAATAGCGTGAATATGCTACCCCCATTGTAATCCTACCAAAGGTCTTAGACAAGTATGACCAGACCTGAATCCTGACTGAAAAGGGTCCAAATAATTTGCTTTCTCCAAGGCCATGGAAGGCTGTTTATTTGGACTTTTATCAGTTTGGGTTCATGCCCAGATATGGACAGAGAAAGCATTGCTGACTTTCCTTGATGTGCCTGTATTGGACTTGGATGGAGATAATATGTCTCTACTTGACCTTTTGGATTTTCAACAACTATGGAACTATGGAAATCATGCTGGCATCATGAACTCTCAATGAAGACTGAAGATTGCAATAACTTTATTCCTTCTGCAATAAGGTGTTTCAGTTGGGGGCTGGGGCACTTGGTGACCACTGATATACAGACTGCCACAGGAGTTGGTCTTCTTTGTCTTTCTTTTCAACATCTATTTTAAGATGCTGGGTGATGTGGTATCCTTCTGCTTGGAGGTTGTAAAGAGTCTAGATTGGAAAGGGCAGTGAAACTGTACCCAAGTAAAATGGAGTTACTCTTTGTACATCAGCAGTCTTTATTGATATTAGTGTTGCCTCTGGATGGGCAGGCACCAGCTGTGGAAAAGTAAATTCATGATTTTAGGGTCTTTCCAGACTTATGCCTCTCACTACAACAGCAAATAGAGGCCATGGATACAGAGGGTTTTTGTCCAGCTGTGTTTGGAAAATAGTCAGGAGTTCCTGACTATGGTAAATCATGCCTTCATCGCCACCAAGTTTGACTACTGTACTTTACTTAGTGTTGTCTTTAAAGACTAATCAAAAATTGCAGTTGGTCCAGAATGCAGATATCCATGTACCTGCCAGTTCCCAGCAATGAGAGCACATAACATTGTTTTGGTGCCCCTTGTACTAGTTGCATTATTTTGGAGTCCTTTGCTGGTAATGGCCTACCTAGAAAAGGCTTCATGGCTTGACATCTATGTATTTACAGGTTTGTCTGCTCCAATCTGACCTATTAGAAGACATTAGTGTAGCTATATTTTCTGGAGGGTAGGGGAGTAGAAGTTATGTCCCACTGCTCTCATGTGTGGTAGGGCTGCTATTACTTTGGAATGAAGTTGGAAATCAGACTTGCTGCTCCCACCCCCACCCCCTTTTGATGGCTTTCAGGAAGTTGTACAATTATTTCAGAGGGCATTTTCTTGATTTATTTCTTTGCACCATTTTTGTGTTTTTACTTACTTTTTGTGGTTGTTGTTAGTTGCGAAGTTGTGTCCGACCCATCACGACCCCATGGACAACATTCCTCCAGGCCTTCCTGTCCTCTACCATCTTCTGGAGTCCATTTAAGCTCACACCTACTGCTTCAGTGACTCCATCCAGCCACCTCATTCTCTGTCGTCCCCTTCTTCTATTGCCCTCAACCTTTCCCAGCATTAGGCTCTTCTCCAGTGAGTCCTTCCTTCTCATTAGGTGGCCAAAGTATTTGAGTTTCAACTTCAGGATCTGGCCTTCTAAAGAGCAGTAAGGGTTGATCTCCTCTAGGACTGACCGGTTTGATCGCCTTGCAGTCCAAGGGACTCGCAGGAGTCTTCTCCAGCACCATAGTTCAAAGGCCTCAATTCTTTGGCACTCAGCCTTTCTTATGGTCCAACTTTCACAGCTCTACATTGCAACTGGGAAGACCATAGCCTTGACTATACGCACTTTTGTTGACAGGGTGATGTCTCTGCTTTTTAGTGTGCTGTCTAGATTTGCCATAGCTTTCCTCCCCAGGAGCATGCATCTTTTAATTTCTTGGCTGCAGTCCAAATCTGTGGTGATCTTGGAGCACAGGAAAATAAAATCTGTCACTACCTCCATTTCTTCCCCATCTATTTGCCAGGAATTGAGAGGGCCGGATGCCATGATCTTGGTTTTCTTAATGTTAAGTTTCAAACTTTTTGTGGAGGAGGGGTATTTATGTTGGTACTCATACCATGGATAGTTTAATGGTTATAGTGTTGTATATCTAGTAAGCCACTTAAATTGCAGTCGGATATAATTACAGCAAATAAATAAATAATGGATCATAATACTCAGGTTTACCATAGTAATTCATTCAATAGAAATTTACAGCCAACCATTTTTGTTTTCTTCTCTCAATATATGAAGGCACTATACTGTATATTGCTATTATCAGGGCTTTTTTTCTCATAGAACGCTCAGAACGGAGTTCCGGCACCTTTTTTGGATGGAACCTTGTAGGGTAGGCAAGGTGGGTTGTATGACATGTGTGAGCTCCGGCACCTTTTTCTTTTACAAAAAAAGCACTGGCTATTATATTGAAGTGGCCCTTTTACAAAGCTCTTCTGTAGCTCTGCAGTATATTAAGCATCAATAAGAGAATTAACACACAATTTTGAGTCAATTAATCTGCTTGAATCCAACAGAAATTAAAAGGATTATGCATCCTTGCTGCAAACGGATATAGAAGCCCATTCTAAGTCTTCATTATGAATGGGTCATGCACTTAATCTTCAGCAAATTCATCTTGGTAGCACATGCCAACATTAATTCAGTTCTAGGATATATATATATATATATATATATATATATATATATATATATATATATATATATATATATATATATATATATATATATATATCAAGTCAGTGCTTTAAAATAAGAAGCATAACATATTTGAAACCTGTTAATGTGACCAAGGTTCAGTATTAGTTAAAGTAGGGATCTTCAAACTTGGCCCTTTTATGGCTTGTGGACTTCAACTCCCAGAATTCTGGGAGTTGAAGTCCGAAAGTCATAAAAGGGCAAGTTTGAAGACCCCTGAGTTAAATAATAGTGCCTTATTTAATGTTTTAGCAAATAATTAGGTTTATCATCTGTTGTTCCTGAGTGACGTGCCTATTAATGAACAAATTGTACTTCAATTTCATTGAGCCACTAAAAATGGACATTTTGAGGTTAAAATTGTATGTATACAAATCCATGAAGCCTGCAAGTGTTCAATAAACTGAATCCTCTTACTAATAATTTATTGCTGAAAAATACAGAGTCCTATATCAAGCATTAGTTATTATATTATGAGGGAACTGGGGAAGTTCAGGTTTTTCGTCTTCCTAAGGAATGATGAACAAAAGAGCCAAGCTATGTTTAGCATAAAAAAATGGGCTGAAATTTCACATGGAAAACATTTCCATGAATGATTAAGTTCCTTGGATATTAATAGCATACAATATTCAGGAGTTATTAAGACACTCAGTAAATATTGAATTGCATGACTGTCTGAGTATAATTTCACAACCAATATTTTGCTAAGGGTTATAAAGGGCCATAGGCATTTAATAACAAAGAGGCTTATCCATTGCTATGAGTAAGTAACTTCCATTAGTGACAGATTTTATTTTCCTGGGCTCCAAGATCACTGCAGATGGGGACTGTAGCCAAGAAATTAAAAGACGCTTGCTCCTCGGAAGGAAAGCCATGGCAAATCTAGACAGCACACTAAAAAGCAGAGACATCACCCTGTCAACAAAAGTGCGTATAGTCAAGGCTATGGTCTTCCCAGTTGCAATGTATGGCAGTGAAAGTTGGACCATAAGAAAGGCTGAGCGCCAAAGAATTGAGGCCTTTGAACTATGGTGCTGGAGAAGACTCCTGCGAGTCCCTTGGACTGCAAGGCGATCAAACCGGTCAGTCCTAGAGGAGATCAACCCTTACTGCTCTTTAGAAGGCCAGATCCTGAAGCTAAAACTCAAATACTTTGGCCACCTAATGAGAAGGAAGGACTCACTGGAGAAGAGCCTAATGCTGGGAAAGATTGAGGGCAATAGAAGAAGGGGACGACAGAGAATGAGGTGGCTGGATGGAGTCACTGAAGCAGTAGGCGTGAGCTTAAATGGACTCCAGAAGATGGTAGAGGACAGGAAGGCCTGGAGGAATGTTGTCCATAGGGTCGCGATGGGTCGGACACGACTTCACAGCTAACAACAACAACAACAAACTTCCATTTCCCCATTTCATCAGATTGCTTCCTTTTCCTGAAGTCTATTTTAGGTAGCTATTTTCAAATAATTTCTATTCCAATATTATGAAGTTAGTATATCTCAGTATCAAGAGGGATTAATGTATATATATATAAGCATTAATAAAAAAATATATCTTGCCCTTGGTGGATAGTATAGTAATCTATTCCATCACTCTGTTTTTGGTGTTCACAAGAAGAGCACACATTCTCTACATTTTCCTTCACCATATACTTACCATATACAGTACCTTCCTCTACCATTTAGCATTTGGCATGAAGAAGTAGGTCAAGTGAAAGTTTCATACCCCTCCATGAATATCTACAGACAGTCCTCAACTTACATTCATAACTGAGCCTGTAATTTTGATTGTAAGTCATTGGTATCATAAGTCAAGTTACCCATGACCAGATTTGATTTCACAACCATTTTTACAATGGTCATTATGTGAATCATCACAGGTATTTCATAAATAATCTGGCCAGCTTATCCAATGTGTGTGTGTGTGTGTGTGTGTGTGTGTGTGTGTGTGTGTGTGTGTGTTTAAAAAAACCTGGAAAATGGGGGAAAAGTTGCAAAATGCAATCATGTAACTGTGGGATGTGCACTAAGTCATAAATGTGACCCAGCTAGTAGGACCCCAGAATATGATTACATGACAGTAGGGTGGGATGACAGTCATAAATTTGAGGATGGGTCCTAAGTAACTTTTTTGGAATCTATTGTAATTTTAAACAGTCATTAAGCAACTGGTTGTAAGTTGAGGGCTAGCTGTAATCTCTCTAAAGGCCACTTAATGTTTATACTAGTCTGTGCATTGACATACTATGCCTTTAATGAAAATAAAATAAAATCTTCATTAAGCACTGGCATCATTTTCCATGATGGTGCACCTCCAATATTGCTATACTCTTCTGAATGTTATACTGTGTTTTCAACATCTCAGAAAATTCTCAGAATTCCTGCAGGGAACACGCTGATTTTCAGCTTAATAAAATATAATTGTTGGCCTTCATGCTGCTCAGTCATTCAGTTGTTCAATAACTTTCTATTCTTAATAATCTGATGGGTATTATTTTGCCAAGATTATCTGTAAGTAAAGGTGTCCTTGAAATTTTTAAAACTGTTGCCTGTGATGAAATTGTTAATTGATTACATTGATTGCAGGGCTGAATTGCTCATCATTTATTGCACTGAAACTGTGTTTCGCAAAAGGCTTTTAAAGTGGCAGAGTTTTATTGCAGAATAGATGAATAAAAGCAGACAATTCAAACCAATAAACTAATCTCATAGCATTTTCATGGGCTGTAACTGATAACCTACTATTTGAATGATAATATATAAGCAAATGTTCTTTTTTTAAAAAAAATATTAAAAATAAAGTCATAACAATTGTGGAAAAATGATTTTTTGATGATTCTGAAAATATACCAGGAAAAGCATCATAAGGAAATTCATAATTCCTCTTGTGCCAAAATTGCTGGTCAACAACTGGAGCGACACTGGGCCCAGAAGAGATTGATATCAACATCCCATCATTTTCCCCATCAGTATTGTTCCACTTTAAAGATGACATTAAAAATCATACCTGACTGATGATTGTGTGACTAGAATGTAAATTAGATACAAATTGCTCAGGTTTTTGATTCTCCAAATGCTTAGTTCTAGGAAAACAATTGCTAAAAAGGAGAAGATCACCAATAAAAATGAATTCATAAATCCTTCATATCAAATATAATCGTATAGCATCATGCAGAATATTACTAGTTAACCATACATTTATGGAGTTCCAAAATAGATTGCATGTTATCAAAAATATAAAAACACTGTGAGAGCAATGCAATGTTCCTTGAACAACAAGAACCCTTTTAAATACAATTGGAGGCAGATGGATATTTTTCTAAAAAAAAAATCTTTGGTGTTATTATCAGCAGCTGGCACCAATAGCATATATATTTTCTCTCTCAGCATCTCAGCACAGGAGGCTGAAAATAAGTTGAGCTGTAAGTCGTTGAATAGAAAATTTGCAAAGAGCATAGGCATAATTGTATGTACAAAGAACTTCTAAGCAAACAGAGCAAAGAAGGATGGAGGGGTGACAGCTGTAATGCACACAAAAAAAGTTTGATGATGATGATGTGGTTCATTCTGCTAAAGCAAGGCTGTGGAAGACAAATGAGAAAGAAATTTGAGCAGCAACAGAAGAGAACGGACCTCAAAGAAGGTCCTTCTCTCATGCTGGCTATTACCATAGATATTAATCCAATGACTCTAAAAAGACTAAGATGACACTATGCAAACATTGCTTCACCCAGACATAATAGAAATGTTGTAGCTTACATTTTTTGAGCAAATTAGTATTTGTCTTGGAATGAGAAGCAATAACCATGGTTTTGTTTCTGATGCTAATTGTTGTTGTTAGTTGCGAAGTCGTGTCCGACCCATCGTGACCCCATGGTCAATGTTCCTCCAGGCCTTCCTCTCCTTTACCATCTTCTGGAGTCTATTTAAGCTCATGCCTATTGCTTCAGTGACTCCATCCAGCCACCTCATTCTCTGTTGTCCCGTTCTTCTCCTGCCCTCAATCTTTCCCAGTATTAGGCTCTTCTCCAGTGAGTCCTTCCTTCTCATTAGGTGGTCAAAGTATTTGAGTTTCAACTTCTATATCTGGCCTTCTAAAGAGCAGTCAGGGTTGATCTCCTCTAGGACTGACCGGTTGGATCGCCTTGAAATCCAAGGGACTGATGCTAATTGTTACTGTCTAAATGAACATAAACTAAAGAGCCTTAACCTGCTTCTTCCCATGGAGGAGAAAAAAAAAGCATTTCTTTCTACCATCACTTTAAATACAATACATCAGTTCAATCCACTCTCGGCCTGACCACACTTAGGCACTGAAACGGTAGCTACCTATTTTACTCTTCTTTCATTCATGCTCTTTAAAACTCTGCTTTGATTTAGCAAAAGTCATTTGTCTGCCAGATTCCCCTCTGCCTGGACTGCAGCCCAGGATGGTAATTGTCATCTCTTCCCTCTGCTATGAATAGATGGGCCAGTTAATTTTATAGGTACTCCATTCTATCTTTTTGTTGTTCTTGATTTTCATCCAGCTTCAATTGCAACTGTTCTTTAGGAGAAAGGCATAAAATATTTGGCACACTTTCATATGGACCCAACAGACATAACAAGGGCAGCTCAATTATCACCTATCATTTCCAACTATTAATGCAAGTATGTACCACATCAGCACTCTTTCCAGTGAGGAATCAAGTTATCGTGAATAAACTCTGTTGCCCTAGAATCACCTATAGTACTTCTGAATAAATGTGTATCTTCTTCTCTTTTTTTACAAATATAAAATATACTATTTATGTTCCATAGGGTGTGGTTGTTGTTTTTTTGCATACCTGTAATAGGCAAGCATTGAAATATTTGAGACAATTCAGTACTTGATTTAGTTTTTGTTGTAAAAATGAACTGGGACAGACCACTGGGAAAAAGCAAAAGATTTATAACATATAGAACAAAAGGCAGAAGGACAAATATTTTACATTTGGCAAATGCCAACTGATTCTTTCATTAATATACTGTAAACTGGAGCGCTAACAAAGCTTGCTAAAGTTCAAAGTTTTTGGTTCATCTTCCTAAAAGAGGTTTAAATCCATGTTAAACTACCAGTCATGTGCATCCAGTATAATTCCTAGACATTCATTTAGGTGATATCTGAAAATACTGTAGAAATGAACTGCAATATGTCTCTGAAATATACTTGTCAATAAATAAGCAACTTCTAAAATATCTCAAAACCTGAAATTGATATGTATTGGGGGCTAAATGGATTACATTTGAAAATAATAGTACCTTGGAAAAGATGGTTAGAACAGACAAAGCCAGAATGCCACGTAGAAATATCTTAAATAAACATTTCAATTTTTCCCCATTTCCTTTCAGTTTAGGCCAGATGGTTCCAACCTGTGGCCCACAGGTCACATGTGACCCTGGACATCTAGCAATGTGGTTCCACAAGATCTTAAACTTTCAGTGTTAGGTGATTTATATGTTTTAATTATATTGTATATTTTATATACAACCTCTTCTTCTTCCCTCAATGCAAGCCAAAGCAAGTACAATCTTGTTAAATTTGACCATTTAAGCATTTTAGAAAGTTCATTTCCAGTGGAATTATGGTTTAAATGTTGCTTTGGGTGAAATGTTAGCAACAATTCAGGAAACCATCACTTTATCCAAGCCCAACATGTGTGGAAGCTGTAAAGAAAGAAAGAATTTGCATTGTGCTTTTGGAATACTTGCTACTTCCTACTACTTCTCTGATCAGCTAGAATAATCAACAAGAAACAGTCTATCATTTGAGCTACTATAGGATGACAGTTCTGCAACCTTTGATCAACTGCATATGACAGTTCAATTGCAAATTTTATTGGTCATATTTATTGTCCCCTCATATTTGTTCATTGAAGCCATTATATCATCTAGTGACCTTTTGAAATGGTTGTTTTAATAGCTTCCCAAGTAACTTTAGCAAGCCTTTCATTTTTCATAATTTGAATTCCCCCCTTGCTTTCTGATTTTTTTTGTATTAATCATTACATATAAATCTTTGCAAGCTCCAGTAAACAGCAGCAATTACCAGTATCTATTTGTTAATAGCTAATGCATTCCTTTGCTTGAAGGACATATACAAATAATAACCTGAATTGTAAAGATGTAAACATAGTATTTGATAGCTAGTAGTTGCATTTTATTGTAATATGAAGGCTTCACAAAATTTTCACACAATGAGAGACTTTGTTATTAATTACAGTAAGTTCAGGAATGCATCTTTATGTCTTATAATCAAAGTGAATATTAATCCTCTACTGTATTCTTTTTCAAGATTGTGGAATTATGTAGCTATCCCTTTAAACAGGGAAAATGCCAACTCAGGTCTGGCACACCAAAATAAGCTCTTTGTAGCAATCAATAGTTTAGTAAATACCTTACTTAGATTTCACATACTTTAGCTCTATCATACAAGGGAGAGATTAATACCAAGAGGTCAATAAATACTTCATTAGCTTAATGCCATTTCACTCTTCTTTGTGTTAATGAAATTCAAGATCTTAGAGGCCCGAGAAGAGAATCTGTGTCTTGCTTTTAAAAGCTAACAAGGCAAAATAAACACTGTTTGCATGGCAATAACTGGATGTGACACATAATTGTTAAAATGATGTGTAAATTTATTACAGCAATTACAATAGGTCTCACTGAAAGTTAACATCTCTGTGTAATAAGGCAGCACTGGTAGTGTACACATTAAGGATATGTAAAATTCAGACTCTCATTAATAAAATATCTGTGACAGAAAAGCCTCTTCTAAGATGATAGGAATAATCATCCTATACACCTAATTAATCAGCAAGTCACACAATAATAAGAACACATTCAAACAATATTGTTAGACTTGACAAGATCCATCCATCCATCTATTTTCCTGGCTCCCTCAGATATTTCATCTAATTTGACATTGGGATCAGTTGTGCTTTACAAAAAATAGTCTCTCTCTCTCTCTCTCTCTCTCTCTCTCTCTCTCTCTCTCTCTCTCTCTCTCTCTCTCTCTCTCTCTCTCTCTCTCTCTCTCTCTGTCTCTCTCTCTCTGTCTCTCTCTCTCTCTCTCAGGAAGCTGATGCCCTCAAAAATTTTTAGATATCATTTCCCAACAGATCCAGTCCAGCTTCTGTACTGGCAAAGGATTACAGAATTCTAACCCTAAGTATCTAAGTGTTGCCACTTTGATTTCTCTGTTCTCATTTTTACCTGACCACAGTTCTCCAGAATCTCATCACTTCTGACTTCATCATTTTGAATAAAATTGCCAGGAACCATTTGCAAATGACATAAGTGATGTACCACTGTGCCGTGCCATTCTTAGAACTTAAGCATATGTTTTAATCTAAGGAGGAATAAACTGATGGATGTTTCTGGTTTCTACACTGCTCAAACTGAGTCCCTTGACTATGCCAAAGAATATTCACTTTGAAAATAGAGTTTATACAAGTTTGGTCTAACAGTTAACCCACCGGGCTAGAAAGTAAGTGATCATGAGTTCTACTATGAAAGCCAAGGATGACCTCAGGCCAGTCACTCTCAGCTCAACTGACCTCACAAGGTTTTTTTTGTGGGGAAAGTAGGAGGAGGAAGGTACGTTGGATGTACTCACTGCCTTGAGTTATTTGTAAAAATAATAAAAATATGATATAAATAAATATAAAATTAAAAAGAGGATGTTATTGGAAGTTTAAGAGTATTATATTTTGTTAGGCTGTGGAAAATATTTAGTGAAAGATTCACTAAAGATTGTGGGAAAGTGGAGGATCAGAAATTTGATTTAGTTGAGAAGAATCAAATTATGTTGGTTTTGCTTCCTTAGTTTTTCTGTCTGTGTGGGGATTAACAGTTGGCCTTCTCGTAGTGAAAGAGGTCTAACATTTCCCAAAGAAGATTTGAATAGCTCTGACCATAATGATCCAGAGATGATTGGGCTACAGCTTCCAACCATTGGCCTACTGACCACGGCCAAGAAAATACAGAATTCAAAAAAATTCTAGGGCAGGGGTGTCAAACTGCCAGCCCACGGGCTGGATGTGTCATCTGGAAGCCACGCCCAACCCATTGCCAGCAATGGCAAAACTGTCCCAATATGTTGCACGATGTCATGTGACATCACGAGTTTGACATGTCTGTTCTAGAGGCACATTTCCTACTTTTCATTGCAAAAACATATTGCCATTCATCTTTTAATAATAAAAATTACTCTAAGGCATTATTTCCAGATATAAGGTTTTTATAGTCCAAGACATATGAATGATTCTGAGGATATAAGGTATTTATATGAAGCATTGTGTTGCACATATTCATTCTTCCCCATGTAATCACTTTGATTTTTCAGTTTTGCCAACTAAACGTTTTGCACACGGTTTAATGAACTGGAAACACCAATCAAGAACTAAAAACGGGCAACCTTAGAATTTTTGAAGAAGTCAGATATCCAAGGACATACCTCCACACCAATATCTATATACTCCAACATAGTATTAGGAGGAAATACATGAGGAGCTTACACACATTCACCCACACACACAATGTCAGCGCTGTGACATCTGAGAAACTGTAGCCATTTTACCTTTTGCTTTTATTGTGGTTTGTTGTTGTTGTTGTTTACTATTTTCAGATGGAGAAGGAGGGAGGGGGAAATGCTTGAGCTGTTTCAGTTAGCCATAACAATTGCAACTGTGTGAAAATCAAGGTTAGAAAATGTTTTGGCGGGTTGAAGAGTTGGGAGGAGAGCCCATGTTTTAGAATAATTGATGAATGAGATTTATGACAGCCTTTCTGTGGTGAGAATTGCAACTTGTTACTTTTTAACAGGGGGGAGTGAATTTTAATCTTGGGTTCACCGATGTATGTGCAGATACTTTGGTTCCTAAATAAAATGTTTTTTAAGGAAGAAATCTTTTCCCTGATGTTCTTTTAATTAGTTTCATCTATTGGAACCATGACACACAAACAGATTATTCCCAGTATGGATAGAATTACATTACTTCTCCTTGTCATTTGGCTGTTAATGAAGAAAAGCTAATCAAAAGAAAAGATGTAACCACCATTACCACAAACTTGGTTGAACACATAGAAATGTGAATCAAACAGTTGGTACTTAAGGATCAGACCTTAACCTGGACTGGGTAAGTGCTTCTGCTTTTCTCCCACATCCTTTTTTTAAAAAAAAGGATATTCAAATCCTTCCATGTTATGAAAAACTGCACATTTTAGTAAGCATCAAAATGAAACAAAAGAAACATCACCATCCTTAGCAGTGTGGTGATTCATGAGTCCTTTCTCCATGTTCTATATGGCTTCTATCATTAAGAAAAAGGACATTGCTTTATAATTATGTGCAAACTTTCCCGAAAAAAGCATCATCTTTTACTATATGACCTGAAGTCATTTGACTCTCTCTCCCAAATTCAAATGACTTTATTGTGATGCAAAATTGCCAATAAAAATGCATTTATAAACCATTATCCATTTGTCAAGCAACTCCTTGGTTGTCCTAACGAAATCTGATTTTTTTTATTGAATTTACAGTCAGGAATCAGAACCAACACAACCTGGAGGCAGTCAAAGATTAAACCCGGAGTTTTCATTAACAGCCCAAAGTTAAACCAAAGTCAACTAAGAATGCACAATATATATGATTCCAGAAAAGTTAATGAGATAGCATAATGGCAGGAATTATGCTAATTAATTCCAACATCCCATTGAGTTCTGAGATATATTTATGCCCAAATTCTAGCTTATTTGAATTCAGTATTTTTCCTTAGATTGGATAGGGACTCTCCTATCTGTAATAAGCATACATCTTCATTATCATGGACTGAAGGACCTTCTAGATTCTTGCTCCTCTGACTCAGTCACCAGATGGACAGATGTTATTCAGCTGTTCTTTGATTACATAGTGAAGGTTCTTGCCTCTCTTCCTCCAAGGAGAAATCACTCTGAACCTTAAAACTGAATAGTGTTGCAACCAAAAGTCTTACTAATAGTCAGAATTTGCTAAATGCAGAGCTATTTCTTTGTTTTCCACATTAAGGCAGAAGGAGAGAAACATTGCACATGCAGATTTCAGTACATATAATGGAGTTGTTTACATGTTCACATTTTTTTCCTGCTAGTTGCTCTTTTTATTCACGTGTGCTGCATCGATACCTGAAATATTAAACATAATAATAATAATAATAATAATAATAATAATAATAATAATAATAATAAATATTTACACCTTTATTTGCATTGTTTCATGCACAGTGGTGAAATAAAGAAGCCTCAGATGAGAACCATGGCAATCAAATGAGCTGTTGAATTCTTAATCTTCACGGTCAAGTTTAACATGCCACATCCAAAGTCGCCTAATGGAATATACTGGCTTCCTGCCACATTGCAATAAAGCTGCTGGGAAGCTAGAAATAACCAGGTGCATTCTGATTAATTCCCGTGTTCTTAATTTATACTTGCTTGGTTGTATTCCCTTTCGCATCTCACCTTGATGCTATTGCAGTTTCATATCTTTGTAAATGAACACTTAGTACACTGAAGCTGAAACAGCTGGCATTTCATTGATGAAAATTAGCACTTTCAGTCTGAATAGGCAAGCAATTCTGTTTTACAATTGCAAAACTCCCTGGTCATTTGAGGTTTCTGCTGTTGAGTATAAGACAGTGACTAGAGACTAGAAACTTGATGAAAGAAAAAATAAAAATAAAAATAAAAATCAGAGACAACCCTGCATAATAAAGCCCTTAAAGAAATATAGAAATCACACAGGAATGAAAACCGCCCCAGTTTAGCTTTTTCCCAGTGAAGCTAGAAAACTGGCTTAGTTTCCATTTTGTTCAGCAGTAATCCAAAGAATAACTGTGGGATAGGATTGCACTAAATAACAGGCAGATACCTTGGTTTACAAATCATTTAGCAAGAATACTTTAGAACAAATCACACAAGGTTTTGAGAGCTGATCCCCAGCTCAACTTACTGGGAAGAAAGTGTTGCATAATGAACATTATTGTGAACATTGTATTGCTTACTGTTCGTTTTTCTCTTCTGTTATAGATTATAAGGCAATACATTTTTTCAAAAGTATGCCTTCTGAGAGAAAATACATTTGAAAATCACATTTAAATTGATTTTGGGTGGCTTATTTTTAATTACATAAATATTTAAGGAAATTGGACATACTGGATTTTCTTCAAATTCACCTACACAGATTGAAAACAGACTTACATAACAAGATTCTGATATGTGATAATATACATTGGTCAGTAGCAGCAACTTAAATTGGAGACCATAAAGGATTGTCTTCTCTCATCTGACACTTCCTAATGTGTCAGGAATGTAATTTTCAGAATCCCTGGCTGAGAATCTTTCCACATATATATGGAAGATAATGAATTGGAAAAAGCTGATGCTAGATATAGATGTACTCCATTTTTTTAAAAAAATGGCCAAAATATGAAGGTGTTTTTTTTTTATCCTTGGTCTCATCCCTGATGAAATCAGTTTACCTCAAATTAAGGATTTGGGACCTAAACCTTCAAACAAATAAGAACCAGAATTTCCCACTTGCATTACAGTTCAGTAAATATCCTTCCTTGGTTCAGCCCCAGCTATTTTTTAAAAACATCTGACAATCTTACACAGAAGACTTTTCACTTGGGCCCAAATTGTAGAGTTAACTATTAAGATGACATTACATCAGCATCCCCTATGTTTCTGTATCCCCTTGTTTCTATGTAGCAAGAGAGTCTGTATCTCATTTAGTGTTAGAATACTTGCTATATCCTAAATAGAAAACAGATCATATAATATCAGTTGTTAGAAATCTTAATTGTTCTTCTGAACAGGAGATTATTGTTATCTCCCTATGAGACTAAACTTCAGGTGTTTCTAAGACATTTGCCAAATTTCTAACAACAGTTATGGGAGTGTACAAGTCGCCCAGTGTCTCCTTCACCCTACTAATTGTTTCAGGCTTTCCTGAAAATATGTGTGTGTATAATATATTGTTGTATTGCTATATTTTTAAATGGGTATCATATTATAAATACAAACAAATTAATAATTGCCTTCGTTCCTTTTTTTACAAACTTCCTGGATCCCGTACCTTTAAAATATTCTTTACATATATTCCATCTTCTAACACAGATTTCCCCAAACCTTCTGGCTTTGTGGAGTGGCAGGGAGGGAGGGGGGATGATTCCATGCAAGCAGCAGGCAAGGGCATGCATGCAGCTCCATTTGCATGAGTGGTGGGCACACGTACCTGCCACTTACACAAATGGAGCACATGTGTGAGCTCACCTGCTTGTGCAAGTGGAGATGTATGCATGTACTCACCCGTCACTTCTGTAGCCTGGTTCCAAACAGCTCAAGCCCAGAAGTGGGCTGCGGCCCAGGGGTTGGGGACCCCTGTTCCAACATCTTTGTACTGTATTGTGCTAGTTAATATTTTAAGTTTATGAGATTATCATTTTGTGAGCTTTCTTGATTCATGAAACATATATGTTGTCTTTTAAACTAGCACATTATCTCTATATCCTCTAATGTAGATTCACCAGAAATTTAGTACAGAGCCAGTACTCTTCAAGTACTTACAGTAGTTGTTTCTCTTCTATTTGAAGTTATAAAATAACAATAATCAATTCATGGTAAAATTAAAAAAAACAGTCATACATGTTAATCCATCTTTAGCTGAATGTAGTGCTTATTAGTGAGATATTGAGTTCTATCAGCCCTAAGATATGTCTTTAGGCTCATCCTCACTAACATGAGCATGCTCTAACAAATATTTTTATAGCATGTGCTGATTACATTACCTTCATCTCATCACCAGGATACAACAGATGCAGCTTAATCTTATTACTAGCTGGTTTCATGTTTTCCTTCTTCTCCAGACACAATTTTTGCCACAACGTGAGATGCTTTGTGAACAATGTGATCACCAATGAAACAAGAGTGGGATGTTTCCAGCTCTTATTGGGTCTCCTCTCCCTTCCACTTGATGCGACTACTTTTCATGGGCATTTTGATTAGGGCTGAAAGAGGTTGGAGACTTTCTTTCTTCAGAAACATCCATTTCTCCTATTCCATTCTGACTCTATGAACATTCCTTGATTACTTCTGGGTATTGCCAGAAAGAATTGGACTCATGTCAGAACTGCTCTTCTCCTGCCGCATTAACTAAGGATAGGTAAAAGGTAAAGGTAAAGGTTCCGCCGCACATGCGTGCTAGTCGTTTCCAACTGTAGGGACCAGTGCTCATCTCCGTTTCAAAGCCGAAGAGCCAGCGGTTGGCAGAAGCTGGGATGAGTAACAGGCACTCACTCTGTTATGCGGCACTCAGGATTCGACCCGCCAAACTGCCAAACATCTGATCGACAAGCTCAGCATCCTAACCCACTGAGCCACCGTGTCCCTTTAACTAAGGATAGTGCTGGCTTATTAAAAATTGCAACCTCCTGCTCTACCCTCTGCTGTTCCCCTGTGTCTATCACTTATTAGCTGGGCAAATTGGATACAGGATTAAAGCTGAGTGCTATTTCTCCACTGAGAAGTAGCCTGATTGACCTCACCTCTCTGCCTCTCTTAGGTAGCCAAACATACTGTTCCAAATGTTATGTACTGGGCTCTTGTGTAACACTACGTGGGTTGCTGGAGCAGCTAACGGCTCTCTAGCAACCCAGACTTTTAGTCTCCTCTGCTGCAATTGGCTATCTCCAGGTGGCAATGGTTGTTACAAACCTATTGGCTGCCACCTAGGGGCTAGACTATACTGTATATTGCGGCTAGTTGCAGACAATTCCCCAGTACAGTTCCAGCACGAAATAAACAATGAGTTATCCTGTACTCAGCTTCGCGTCTTCATTCCTGCACCAAAGAACCCGCTATTTAACACCAAACATTCCCTTATACTTGACCAATCTGTCCCAATCCATGCTAGGATAGATAATTTCCCTACCATAGATGAAGTTTGATAGAGAAGGAAAGTGAAGCTGGGATAAATTGCTAGTAGCCTTCCTGAAGTTGTCTTGCATTAAACAATACAGCACCAGTTGTCAGGCTCATTATGGCAGAATAGGGGTCAGTAACCAGAGCAAACAGATTTTGTGCTGACATACTTTTTCTGCTAGCTCAAGGATTAGTAAAAATAGCATTTTAACGTGGCCATTTGGATGTGTCCCCTGTAAAGCAAACAAAGAAAAAAATAAAGACTGCAAAATTTAAAATAAGTATTTGAACTCAAAGTAATATGTCACATTTTAAAAGGATGTATAATAACATTTCTTTCATGTGTGAGTGTGAGTGAGGGTGGGTGTATTTTCTGTGTGTGTTTATAAAATTTTAAACAGTTCGGTCTAGCCTGATGGTCCCAGTAGAATTATGAAATTATTTCTTGAAGGCTCTCCCAAAATGGCTGCCACAGAGGAACTTTCCTTTTATAAAGTTTCTTCCATAGTGACTATGTTGAGCCCAGAGGCATTCTAAATAAAAAATATGCTTTTTGTATATAAATGTGTTTTAATTAAAAGTAATAATAATAAGTCAGGTTGTTCCCATGGGCCCAGTAATGTTTTTCCTTAGTTTATTGGCTGAGTGAAGCAGGCTTTTGATTTAACTCCCTTCTTCAGAATTCTTATTATATATAAGCAGCCTGATATCTCCCCATTGACAGTGGAATAGGGTAATGAAATACAGAATCCTACTAAGGGTACAATGCTACACATTAAGTTCAGATAGTTCCTTCATATTCCCAGAGAGGTCAGTAAAGATAAAACATGCATTTTGATAGGATCTTCTGATAAAGTTACCAGCACTAGACCAGTGTAGTCTGTAACCCCTAAATCTTCTGGTAATATGCTCTACAAAAACCAACAATGTCTTTGTCTGCTTTTTCAGGATAGTCAATATGGGCTAGGTGCTGATGACTGTGTTCTGACTGAAAGGTCAATATTAATTTCATAAATTATATTTAAGAACCAATGTAGTACTTTCAGCTCAGAACCCTATCCCAGAAACTTAATGCTACAATTCTCTAGAAAAAGACAATCAACCGTGATATTGAACATTTCCTAAGAATTCTAGGAATGCTAGCAGACACAATCCCCTTCGTCTCCCCTATTCACTTTCAAATGTAAGTTATCCTTCAAGCATACCAGTTAAAATTTCAACTGAGTATCATCCAAATTAGTATTATCCTAGGTGAATTGTGATAAAATAGTTGCAGGTGATCTGTAGGCATTCAGATATAGCTGACAGATCAGAATTTGAAGAACCATATACCATATATCTAATGTATGTGTCAGTTGGTCCAGCTATGAAAGGGAAACAATGATATTTCATAGAGAAAGCAAGCTTTCACCTAAGATTCTGAAAGTTCTAAAACTTTGTCAAGATTTCCAGAGTATACCAACATCAGTCATAATTTTGATATCCACTTAATCATTTGGAACTGATTTCACCATATTCATTCATTCATTCATTCATTCATTCATTCATTCATTCATTCATTCATTTTCCCATTCTTGGTAGAGAGAGGCTGTAAACAAAGCTTCACTGTTTTAAACTCTATTACAAAATTAAGACCTTATTGATTTTTGCCCTCCAACTAAACTCTTTCTAAACATTTTGGTCAGGGTGCTGTGAGCTACAAACATTCTGTTTGACTGTTTCCCTTTTAGTGTTATAGCTAGTGTCCAAGGCAGATTGGTGGTTAAGAAATATGAAGTATAAATAAAGAAATAAAACTGTTGATTTTTTTATCAACTTAAAGCATGGTGAGAGTAGACTTTTAGTAACAGTATGTGACACCCAAATTTTTACAGTTTCATTGCATGCTGCACACACATGCATCAGTGGAACTGTCATTTTGTTGCATCTTGCTGATATCAAGCTAAAATCCTGCTTTGCCTGAATGATCTCAGTGTGAGGTTTATCAAAAGAACAAGAGTGCTGGAGAGGCCTGACTTGATATGCAGAAATGCCATTCATTCAAAAGGGAGTAAAAAAGAAGTGGAAAGAAGGCAGACGTGAAGAGAATCAAGGGCAGGGAGAACAAGAAGAATGCAAGCAGGTTGGACAGATCCAATCTGACTTTTGAAGATAGCAAAATTCTTTAGTGCTACAGCTCTGGGGATTTCAGAACAGGCTATTCTCATTTACTTTTATTTTTCACAATTTCTCTCTTCCAGAATCTTATGCAAGTTCAATATTTAAATCCCAAACCACAAGGAATGCAAAATGGATTAACTCAGGATTACAAGAATGGAAGAGATATCAAAAAGCTGGGGTGTGTGCGTGTGTCTGTGTGTGGAAGTGCCATTGTATTGCCAGATCGTTACTTCTGCTCTATTTAGCCTGCAATCTTATACAGTAAATGCCATGAAATTCAATGAGACTTATTTCTGAATAGATATGCATATAATAGCTTTTGTTAAAGACCAACATCTAGTTTGGAACTGCTGCATATATTTAATGGACTCTTTTATACAGAGCAATATGTTAATATGTGGTTGTGAAGGGAACAGCTGTTTAAAAGAAAAGAAAATAGTGCACAGATTGATAGAGAATCCAGAGATTTAGCTCATTCTGAAGAAGGTTAATAGGGACATTATTTAAAACAGAAAAAAAATGTTGAAGGAGTTTAAAGTATAGCTAAGAAGCTGACTTTGCTAGAAGTTGCAAATGCAATTAAGAGAGTTCAAAGTGAAGTAAAGTTATTTTGAAAAGGTGGAATTCTGTATTGAAAATGAAGCACACTTTCTTTCCTAATACAGTAGTATATTTCTGTAATTTATTTTATTTTTATTTTTATTTTCAATAATAATGATGATGATGTTGGAAGGGACCTTGGGGGTCATTTAGTCCAACCCCCTGCTCGGGCAGGAAACCTTATACCATTTCAGACAAATGACTGTCCAATCTCTTCTTAAAAACTTCCAATGTTGGAGCATTCACAGCTTCTGGATGCAGGTTGTTCCACTGGTTAACTGTTCTACAGTAACTGTCAGGGAATTTCTCCACAGTTCTAGGTTGCTTCTCTCTTTGATTAGTTTCCATCCATTGCTTCTTGCCTTGCCTTCAGGTGCTTTGGAGAATAGCTTGACTCCCTCTTCTTTGTAGCAACCCCTGAGATATTGGAACACTGGTATCATGTCACCCCTCATCCTTCTATTTTTATTAGATGCTACCATTTCTCTAGGAGTCACTTTTTCTAAAAACTCAAGGAAGCATGCTTCTCAAGTAGGATTAAAAATGACTAACCCAAAGTCATCCAGTCAACTTTGTCACTAAACAGGAATTAAACTAGTTCTCCTTGGTTCACAATCAACATTAGATGATTGGCTTCACTGTTTCTTAACAATCTTTTATTTCTATTTTAAATTAAACCATATTATACCAAAGTTCTCCTTATGCTATATAGGCTTCTATTTTACCATTATAGTATTATATGGCTTTTCTGTCTCTCTCATGCTTGCTACTAAACTCATCCTATACTATACATTAGGTATTGGGGATCTCTGGATATGGGTCTTATTAGGCAACAGGTTTTTTCCCCCTACTGTAAATATCTGCAAGCATGATCTAATACTGAATACTAAATACTAAAACCACATGATTAGTTCAGACTCAGATCATTCTCAGAGTCAATGGCTTACTCTGTCTAGGGCAGTCTATAATATGTTAGTTTCCATTTCTCTTCAGGTTGATGTGAGGAGGGGGGGGCAATGCTAGTATAGAAACATTCTTGGAGCAGACCAGACTGATTTTTTAAGTTATAAATTTAAGCCTCTATCTGGCACTAGGTCAGTGTTTTCTCAATCTGGAAATACTACACTAGAAACTATTTTGCTGTAACTTGAGATCTCCAAATAAGAGGATGTATATTTGAAGTGCTAGCTAGTGAAATAATTACTAGACAATTGAAAAACTTTCAACAGAGGGTGAGAAAATAAGATCATTTCAATTTCCACTCATGCTTCAAAAAACCAGAAACTAGAAAATAAGATCTTATTTTGCATGCCACATCAGCATTAAATCAAGTTTTGTTCAGACTTGTATACTGTCATGGATTCACTATTTGACCTAATAAAGTAATAGAGGAATTAATCTCTCCACACCCAATTCCAATACATATACCTGATAGTTTTGTGCTGGAACAATTGATGTAACTTCCATCATGCTAAGCAGTTTCTGCTACTATAACATTTGTGGAAGAAAACATTCAACAAGCCCATAATCAACTGCAGCTTTTTAAAGCTGAATGATAAATTCAGCTGAGATAGTACCATTCTTCCTATTATTTGAGGCAGAAGGAGAAACTGGCAAACTCTTATAAATGTAACACCAGGCCTTGTTCTATAAAATGTCTTCTCTCAGCACTTGGTTTTGCAAGTTCTATTAAGTGAGCATTAACCAGCAACAGGGTTATTGAATTCTGGTCCTGGAGAACTGGGAGATTGGGGACAGGATTGATTTTTTATTATTGTTACTATTACTGTCAGGAAGAAGTTTGGACTTCTGTATTTCTTCACTGTACATGCATTATAAGGTTTAAATTGGGATCCCAACTTATTCTTCTGACACTCTCAGATCATAATTTCAGATTGAATCAATGGTGGGTTCAGCCGGTTTGCACCAGTTCGGCAGAACCAGTAGCTAATGTTTTGTTGCCCAGCCCCAGAATGGACTTCTGGAAGCGGCATCCACACAGAGAACCAGTTGTTCACATATTTGAATCCCACCACTGTATTGAATCTATGCTCCGAAGCATCTAACGGTTCTCTTTTTTTTTCCCAGATGGACAAAGTGGCATTTTATTATTAGGATGCAAACTGTCATTTTCCTATGCGGCTATAACTCACAGACAGGTGCAAAAAGCATGGAGCTTGTGTCAGGGCAGCAAGTTGTTCCCTCTGTAAACAAAGCTGTCCCTTCCTTTGAATCTTAAGCTTTCTCTTTTAATCAGATCAGAAACTGATCATAGAGGCTTAATGAGCATCTGTAGCACGAAAACAAAAATCCTATCCCAAGGAATGTTTCAACTAAATCTGTCAATCAAACCAATCTAGTAGGGAGAGATCATCAAAACCTGGCAGCAACTAATCAAGAGCAGGAAGTTTTTCCTCTCCAGTGAGCTTCTAAAAGAGCAAGGGCCAACTTCATTTTACCTTTATATACTGTCTCACCAGAGGAACAAAGCAGCTCTTTTCAGGCTGGCCCAAAGCCAGGTAAACAAAGCCCCAATTACTACAGAGCTGAACTAGGGATCTAGGAAATATGTAATAGTCTTGGGACTCAGAAAAGCTAGATGCAAAATTAGAAGCTGGCTTTGTCTTATGGAAAATAATCTGAAGTACCACTTTGTCTTAATTTGCTATCCTTTGTAATGTTGTTATAAATCTACAGAGGCAAGTCTATTTTCTCCTACTTCCTTTTCTCTTGATTTTCTTTCCTTTTCAGTTTCTTAACCTGGATATAAATACTAAAAAACCTACATTATTGAAATCAGCTCTTTCAGCAAGAACTTGAACTTCTGTATATAGGCAACTTCTGGTGCTTAGCCTCCAGAGAGTGGGGGACACAGAAACAGGAAAACAGAAACAGAGGATTTACCAATTTATTCCTTCTGAATAAGGAAAGGATTTTCTCTTAGATCAGGGGTTTCAAACTGCTGGCCTGCAGGCTGGGTATGTCATGCCAAAACCACACCCACCCTATTGCTAGCAATGGAAAAAAAGTTGTGCTACATCACGACATGTCATGTGATATTGTGAGTTTTACACCCCTGTCTTGGATAAACTAGATGACAACAGAGTTCTGAATAGGCTCCTCAAAGGTATGTAGGATCTTTGTGGATGGAGGATCGAGAGTAGGGGTGTCAAATTTGCAATGTCACATGGCGTGTCGTGACGTATCATGACTTTTTTGCCATTGCTGGCAATGGGGTGGGCACGGTGATGCATCTGGCATGCGGGCTGGCAGTTTGACACCCCTGACCTGGTGGCCCGCAGGCTGGATGCATCATGTACGGGCCACACCCATCCCAGCCCAAAGGCAAAAAAAATTGTGATGTCATGATATATCATGTGATATGATTTCATATGACACCTGTGATCTACAGGATTACCAGATTCCTGTGCATGCTTGCAAAAACAACTCATTACCATATCCTTCAGGTGTTTCTAAGAGACTGGAATGAAAAATATACCTCAGATGACTTGGGTCAGAGATTCATCCCAGTAAAACTCATTCAGGTGTGGCCTAAGGGAATTAAATTCTAGAGACAAAACACAAGCTTACCATTGGCTATGTCACAAATTGGCTCTGGCAAGTACCCTGAAGGGAGAGGTATGGAAGTGAGCCCTCAGTCCTCCTCCATTGCTACAGAATTAGTCCACTGAGTCAACATTGAGGCACAAGCGATGAGATATCATAGTATCATCTGCCCTGGAAATGACTGTTCCATTTGAATGTTGGTTGTGGGTGTGGCAACAACAACAACAAAACAGGAAAAGGCTGTACATGCATATGCATGTAGAAACAGCTAGGAACAGCAAGATTTAGAGGCTATAGCAGATTGATTGTGGAGGACAGGTTAAGTTTCATAGACGAGAAAACTGCATGGGTGTGGGTTCTTAGAACCATGGATATTTCATTTTTAATCTTTAATGGGAATGGATTTTCTCCTTCAAGCTTGGCATACATTTTGAGGGTATTGTTGGAATCATAGCTTCTGCTCAAGGGACAGGTAACAGCTCTGGCTAGGAAAGCCTTCACTCTAATCCAGACATGTCAAACTCACAATGTCACATGAAGTTGCACAATGTATTGGGATTGTTTTGCCATTTCCAGCAATGGGGTAGGCGCGGCGTCCACATGACGTGTCCAGCAGTTTGACACCCCTGCTCTAATCCATAGGACATAGGAAGTATGTCTTTTCTGTCACAGCATTTTTCCCCATGAGATATCCCCCGCGGGCATGTTTCAAAAGCCTTGAAAACTTCTAGTCCTCAATGGCACTGCATCCACATGGAGAGAAGTAAGCAGTGGGGTACCACAAGGTTCTGTCTTAGGCCCAGTACTCCTCAATATCTTCATCAATGACTTAGATGAGGGAATTAAAGGGGAACTCATCAAATATGCAGATGACACCAAACTGGCAGGAGTAGCCAACATCCCAGAAGACAAACTCAGGATCCAAAAAGATCTTGACAAACTTGAACAATGGGCCCTATCCAACAAAATGAGTTTCAATGTGGAGAAAAGCAAAGTTTTACATTTAGGTAGGAAAAATCAAAAGTACAAGTACAGTTTGGGCAAGGCCTGGTTTAAAAACAGTAACTATTAGAGGGACCTTGGAGTCCTAGTGAACGATCACTTAATCATGAGCCAGCAGTATGCAGTAGTAGCCAAAAAAGCTAATACAGTCCTGGGTTGTATAAACAGAGGCATAGAATCAAGATCACATGAGGTATTAGTACCACTTTATAAAGCTGTGGTAAGACCACCTCTGGAATACTGCAGCCAATTTTAGTCACCATATCACAAAAAAGAAGTTGAGAGTTTGGAAAAAATTCAGAGAAAAACAACTAAGATGATCAAAGGCCTGGAGACTAAAACATATGAAGAACAGCTGCAGGACTTGGGCTTGGTTAGTCTAAAGAAAATAAGAAACAGGGGAGACATGATAGCAGTGTTCTAGTATTTGAGGGGCTGCCACAATGAATTATTCACCAAAGCACCAGAGGGCAGGACAAGAAACAATGGTTGGAAACTGATCAAAGAAAGAAGCAACCTGGAATTAAGGAGAAACTTCCTGACAGTGAGGACAGTTAAACAGTGGAACAACTTGCCCCCCAGAAATCGTGGGTGCTCAATCAATGGAGATTTTTAAGAAGAGGCTAGACAGTCACTTGTCTGAAGTGGTATAGGTTCTCCTGCTTGAGCAGGGAGCTGAACTAGAAGACCTCCAAGATCCCTTCCAGCTCTACTCTATTCTCTTCTTGACTCTTTCTCCATTTGGTTGAGAAAGCTCTAATGCTTGGGAAGATTAAAGGAAAAAGGAAAAGCAGTAGCAAGATGGAATTAGAAGCGTAATGAATACACTGTTAGAATACCTGAAAGACCAGGATAGGAAACCATTATAGAAAAAAAATCTATGTGATTTGTAAGAGTCAGCAATAATTTGATGGCACATAATCAATAAAAAATGTTAACACCATAAACATGGATATTCAGATACTAGACTCTTACTGTCAGCAATGAGTATTGGTTGATCATGCGTCACTTATAAATCCATCACGTGTTTCCTAGAAGTAATTTTAAGTAGTGGTTGCCCTGCTGAATTTTTGCTTGCACAACTGCTTTGTTAGATTAAATGTTGTCAATGCATTATGCCTTCTACAAATTCTTTAGGCATGATTTACTCAGAGCTATGTCTGTTGAGTGACTCAGGATGTTGCATCTCTTCAGTGTCACCTAGATGCATTTCTCTTCATTCAAAAGTTAAACTTGAAGCACCAGGTAAACTCTGACTACAGGGTCTATGACTTGTAATTCCATAAAAACATGAAGATCTGAAGAAGGTCCAGAATAAAATATGATCAGGCAGGTCAAATAATTATTTTCTTGCTGTTTGAAGCAGGTTTAATCTTACTGTCTCATTCTGAAACAATAATTTCTTCATGATGGAAGATGTGTGCTTTAAAAAAAACAAAAAAAAACCCAGTAGTAGTTTATGTCAACAGTCCTATGGTTGAGACAGCAAAGGAGACTTCTGGGACATTTTTTACCAAGAGTATATATAAAAAAAATCAGTGTGGGTACAGAAGTGGAGAAGCCAATTCTAACATTTTTGCATGCAAATAGCAAAGGAAAACTTTCTTCCTTCCCCTGGCCCTCCAATTGTCCATTGTCTATCCATAGTTATCATACTCTTAACTCTTTCATTGCCACATTCAGCTTTAGTTTTCAAGCACTTGTTGAGTCTTAATATCTTGTTACTTAAGCAATGGAACAGACACCATTTTGGGACTGTGTTTAGGGAATCAATTAATTTTAATCCAGCCTGACTATAGATATAGACATAGTTTGCAGAGAAACTCTGTACTTGTATATATATATTCTTGGAGCTTTCATTTCTTCTATCCTTGCAGTTTATCCTCTCTTTTGTGTCTGATCTGTGCAATTCAGTGCCTGAATTCTATAGAGAGAGAGGGGATTGCACTGCAGACCTTTAGCTGCAAGTGGATTTAAGTAACTCAGTTTCTAACACTATGTTAATTCCTAAGTCAAGTTTATCTTCCTTTATGCAAGCAGCTCAACAATACTTTTCTATAGAAGTTATTTTAACTTTAATATTTATCTTTAAACTTATTCTTTCTATTATGCAAAGCAATATTTTATAATATATTTTAGAACAAAGATTCAACCCCACAACCTATTTTGAGCAATATTGCAATCTATTTCCCTTGTTTGGATGAGTAGAACAGTCTTTCCCCAACTCAAAACCCTTCAGTTGCATCAGAGTATATCTTCAATTCTCGTCAGAGAATTAACTCACCTGTCCCCGTTGTTTATGTTTCTCCATAAAATCTGTGAATTTAATGGCAAGTAACTCAGTCCCTTTCTTTGATGGAAGCAAAGCTTTTTTTTTTTGTACAGTTTTTCATTGGACCAGCTGCAGACATCATGACTAATACAACCAACTAAATAATTCTAAAATTATAACACAGTTAAAAACATCAAAACAATAAAAAACATCCACAAAATAAATAAGTACACACAACAACCATGATTATTAATCCACTAACAGGAAAGTCAAGTTAAGGGGCCCTTAATACATTTTGAGCCCAAGTCCGGGTTCATACCCAAGTTTTAAAAGCTTTGCAAAAAATACACAGGGTTGGGGACATACTAATCTCCAAGGTAGGAATATTCTATAAAACATGAGCTGCAGCAGCATCTCTGCATTATACCTGCATCTTCTTCATCTTCAAAAAAAAAGTACAGAATGGCATACATGAATCTCCTTATTTTATTCACAGAAAAAATAACATATTTTTGTTTATGGAGATGAGATGTCAGGGTGGAAAGAAAAGTTGAATCTGGCACGCAAACTCAGTCTGTGGTTATGGTTCACCATGTGTCATGAGAACAGGATCCAGCTAATATGGTTGCTTTATGCTTTATGCAAGTCAATCAGCTATGTTAACTCTGTTAACAGCAGCTATGCTCATGTAGAAAAGATGTGGTATTTTACAGCCCCTGGGCAACATCTCCCCATTTGTCTGTCCATTTCTGGACTGCATGAGGTCAACCAGAAATTAGAAATGAAATGTAAATAACTGTATATCATGCACACAATACAACAATGCTTTTATTTTGAAGGCAACTGCTGTTTTATGTATTGTATGTGTGCATGCTTATGTACCTTCGTAGCAATTTGCTGGAGAACAAGAGTTGTACAAGAAATGCTGAGTTAGATGTTAGACTTCAAAAGTCTTAGCTCCCATTACAAAAAGAAAGATTGATGCAGAATGTAGAGTTGTTAAGAAGACATGGACTTCTAAGTAATTACTGAAGTCATAGGTAAAGCTGTGTGGTTAAATGGTGGAGTACAGATCACTGTGTTTAAGGATTACAATTTGTATTGCCACTGTGAGACTAAACACATAGAGAAAAACAAAAACTTGACTGGTGCAGAGCAGGCACAGGTATCTGATACTTTGCTAGCTAAGTTGCAAAGCCAACAAGAAATTTTTCTAAGCTTCACACATCCAGGAATAGAGCAGCCAAAACCAGTTGTGTGATATCCCACAAAATCACACACAAAAAAGTAGGCCATATTTTAATGAGAGTGTTTCGTTGACTTTGCAGCGCTAATCTGCTGTGAGAAAAAAAGAGGCATTTCAGAATGTGCCCCTCCCCAGATGAACCGTAGCAAAAAAAGGAAGATTTATGACATGGCAGGAACTCTGGAGCTTCAGCTGCAAAACAAAGCAGACAATTTGATTTTTTCTCCTTGGAGGAGAAGCTGCAAGGTCTGCAACACAGCCCACTTACTCATCTTTGTACAGGGGATCTTTAAGATTATGGAGGAGCTGGCAGCAATGAAAGGGACGGCAAGAGGGGGTGATTTGTCCACAGAGGTAAATGCATGCTTGGACAAGCTGGGAATGAAATAGAACAAACTGACAGGTGTTACAACATAGGGTTGTCCAAATCTGACAGGGAAAAATGTCGGACTTTTGAAATGGATGCAAGATAAAATGACTGAAATGAACCCTGCACAGAAATTAGTATTTTATATACGCCAGTGTTCTGTACCAGCCTGCTACCGGCCCTGCAGAAAAGGCAACCCCTTTATAAACGGCAAGAGGCTGGAATGACGTCTGCCAAATTTATTACTACTAAAAACAAACAAGACACGTACCAAGATACAGGAGCTTTGAAACACTATCTGAGCAGTTGCTTTCAGCAAACCAGCCCTCCCCAAACATTCCCTTTATAAAGAGTTCAGGGCGTAGCCTCTCCCTGCCTCCTTCCGAGAAGCCCCACAGCCTTCCTCTGTTTACTCCTACTTGACTGTCTCCTGCGTCGGGCATCCTTGAACAGGGCCAGCTGTGGGTCATCTTTATCCACACTGTCAGGCTCACACAGCTGGGTCTCCATGGTGATCAAGTGGGAGGGGCCTACCTGAGGGCTATCATCAGCAAGATCTTCAACCCCCTCAGCAAGGTCTTCAACACCCCCCTCCTCCTCTGATTCGTCCGACCCAACTGCCGAACCCACAGGATGACCCTGAATCACAACAGCCAGGAGATTTCTACTATCTATTTATCGTGCCTTTAAACAATAGCAATCCTATAATGTATTTTCAAACTGTAAAAAAGGAGCACATTGGAAGGGAAATTTTACTGAAAAATCTCCCTCTGGTCACAGTAACCTTTGCCAGTGCTCATTGGCCCTAAGGGAACACCAACCTTTATAGAATTTGTTCTCTTTAAGTAGAACAGTCAGGTACAATACTGTCATCAATATTTTCTGATGAAAAGAGTTTTTGATGAGAGTATGCTTAATCCAAGAGAAGCTTTTGAAAATGTGGTATTATTACTAGATTTCTAGTGAAATACTAATACCACTTTACAATGCCTTGGTAAGGCCACACCTGGAATACTGCATCCAGCTTTGGTCACCATGATGTAAAAATGATGTTTAGACAATAGAAAGAGTACAGAGAAGAGCAACAAAGATGATTGGGGGACTGGAGGCTAAAACATATAAGGAACGGTTGCTGGAATTGGTAGCCCTAAATGGCATGGGTCTGGATTACCTTAGGGAGCACCTGCTGCCAGCATCAATTTCCCATCATCCTGTGTGCTCCCACAGGGAGGGCCTCCTTAGAGTGCCGCCGGTCAGTGACTGCCGGCAGGTGATCCCCAGGGGAAGGGCGTTCTCTGTGGGTGCACCTGCCCTATGGAATGATCTGCCTGTGGATCTCCGGAATGCCCCCGACCTTCGTTCGTTTCGCCGGGACCTAAAAACCTGGTTATTTGATTTATCTGACCTGGACTGAGGGGTTTTAATTTTTTAACTTTTTTAACTTTTTGGGCTATTAATTGTTATTTAATTTTATTTTAACTCTATTTTAACTTCCATTGTTTTTTAACTTTGCCCTGTAAACCGCCCTGAGTCCTTCAGGAATAGGGCAGTTCTTGTTGTTGTTGTTACCTGCAAAGTCATGTCCGACCCATCGCGACCCTTTGGACAACGTTCCTCCAGGCCTTCCTGTCCTATACCATCTTCTGGAGTCCATTTAAGCTCACACCTACTGCTTCAGTGACTCCATCCAGCCACCTCATTCTCTGTCATCCCCTTCTTCTATTGCCCTCAATCTTTCCCAGCATTAGGCTCTTCTCCAGTGAGTCCTTCCTTCTCATTAGGTGGCCAAAGTATTTGAGTTTTAGCTTCAGGATCTGGCCTTCTAAAGAGCAGTAAGGGTTGATCTCCTCTAGGACTGACCGGTTGGATCGCCTTGCAGTCCAAGGGACTCGCAGGAGTCTTCTCCAGCACCATAGTTCAAAGGCCTCAATTCTTTGGCGCTCAGCCTTCCTTATGGTCCATACATACTGCCATACATTGCAACTGGGAAGACCATAGCCTTGACTATATGCACTTTTGTTGACAGGGTGATGTCTCTGCTTTTTAGTGTGCTGTCTAGATTTGCCATGGCTTTCCTCCAAACGAGCAAGCATCTTTTAATTTCTTGGCTACAATCCCCATCTGCAGTGATCTTGGAGCCCAGGAAAATAAAATCTGTCACTACTTCCATTTCTTCCCCATCTATTTGCCAGGAATTGAGAGGGCCGGATGCCATGATCTTTGAAGTAGCCGAAGGACCACTCGGGACGACAGGCTAGTAACAACAGATTTATTTAAGAGCAAAGGCAAACATAGAATAACTGTCCGGCTTTTATAGCCGGCAGCTGGTAGTGAGAACCAATCAGCGGTGTTCATTTTGGCGCCCTGTCAGGCAGGGACCAATCCGCGTCGTCTTTTGTTGACAGCTCCGGCTTCCGCGTGTCTTGGTGTTTTGACAGCCGCGAGCTGTCAGTGGTTGCGCCTGCGCTTGTACGGTGGACGCTTTGACAGCTCAGGCTTCTTCGTAGTCCGGCGTTTGACAGCCGCGAGCTGTCAGTGGTGGCGCCTGCGCGGTGCGGGGAACTTTGACAGCTGTCAAAGTTCCCGCGTGTTTTCTTGTCAGGCTGCTTTAGTTTATACGCTTGCTGCTGCCGTATTATTTGAACATTTAACATATATACATCTCTCTCAGGGGATTGTTTACGTATATAACACACCCCTTACCCCTCCCCTGGTGCGTTTCCATCTTCTTGGATGTTTGAACCTGCCCACTGATAGTCTTTTAGGTAGGTGGGTGGTCTCCGATTCCTGTTTGAGCGGCGAAGGGGTGGAGGGTGGTGAGGTTCCGGGTCTTCGTTTTGGTGTTCTTCTTCCTGGTTTGGAATAGGCAGCATTTCCGGTGGGAGCTGTATGCTGGCATTGGTTGGTTGCCCAGAATGGTGTGGTGGTTGTCTGGGTCTGAGCTGATCAATATGGCGGCGTATGTTGCCCTGTGCTTGCGTAGCTATAAGGTATGAGATGGGCCCTGTTTGTTTTATTACTGTTCCTTGGACCCACTTGTTTTTATCTGTGTATGATCGTGCCCAAATCAATTGTCCTGGGTTGAGTGTGCGGGTAGGGTGGGGGTGTGGTTCTTTTTCTGGATACGTGTCAGGGTGCAGTCTGTCCAGACGTGTTATTAGCCTTCTCCCCCATCTTAATTCTGCTGGTGATTTGCCGGTCGTAGAGCATGGTGTTGTGTGTTGTGCTAAGAGGAACTGGCTGAGGCGCCTCTGCCAGTTTCCTTTAACGAATTTTTTTAATGCTTCTTTCGTGGATCGTACCATAATTTCAGCCATTCCGTTTGACGAAGGGTGGAACGGCGCCGACGTGACCAGCCTAATACAATTCTTCATAGCGAAGATCTGAAATTCACGAGAGGTGAATTGAGGCCCGTTGTCAGAAACTATGGTGTCAGGTAAGCCGTGCGTAGCGAATATTTTTCGTAAAGCTTGAATAGTGGCTTGGGACGTTATTGTTCTAAGGGGGGTGACTTCCAGCCATTTTGAGTGGCTGTCTACTACAATTAAGAAACTTTGGCCTTGGATGGGTCCCGCAAAATCTACATGTATACGTGACCAAGGGTTTCTTGTTGTCTCCCATTTATGGATTGGAGCCTGGTGTGGTTCATTCCTGGTCTCTTGACAGGTATAACACCCACCTACGTACTTTTCTATTTGTTTATCTATGCCTGGCCACCACACATAACTTCTAGCCATCGCCTTCATTTTTACAATTCCAGGGTGTCCTTCGTGTAAAATTTGTAATGTTTGGTCTATGTTTCTCTCTGGTATGATGACCCTATTTCCCCACAGCAGGCATCCTCTATGTGTTGAGATCTCATTTTTTCTGTTATAATAAGGTTGGAATTGAGGTTGTGGATTTTGAGCTGGCCATCCTGTTGTGGCCCATTTGAGGATTCTGGCAAGTATTTTATCTTTGGCAGAATTATTAGCTATGATGTTTGCAGTCAGGGGGCATTCTGGAAGTTGGGAGATTGCTAAAATCTGGCTGGCTGGGGCTGGGTCTGGGTCCCTGGTTTGTATGGGCAGTCTGCTGAGGCAGTCAGCATGACCCAATTCTTTACCTGGTTTATGTATTAGTTGATAGGAATAGGCTGCTAAGAAGGTTGACCATCTTAGCATTCTCGGGGAGAGAATTTGTGGAGTAGTTTTGTTCCACGTGAATATGCCTAGCAGGGGTTTGTGATCTGTAATTATAGTAAATGGTCTTCCATACAGGTAATCGTGAAATTTTTTGACCCCTGCTACTATTGCTAGGGCTTCCCTGTCGATTTGGGCGTAGTTTCTTTCAGCTTTGGTTAGAGTGCGTGAATAGAAGGCTATGGGTCTTTGTGTGCCGTCCTTGAATATGTGACTTAAGACAGCCCCGATTCCATAGGGAGAGGCATCGCAAGCGATGCATATTGGGGTGTCCTCCCTGAAAAGGGTGATAGTTGAACTGTGACAGATAATCTTTTTTAATGATTGGAAGCTATTCTCATGTTCTTTGGTCCAGGACCAAGTTGTACCCTTGTCTAGGAGTCTGTGCAGAGGCTCCGCAATAGTGGCCTTATGGGGGATGAAGGCATGGTAAAAATTTAACAATCCTAAAAAGGATTGCAGCTCTTGCTTATTCCTAGGACTGGGTGCGGTTTGAATAGCCTGTAGTTTTTCTGAGGTGGGGTGGATGCCCTGGCTATCTATTTTGTACCCTAGGAATTCAGTGGATGTGACTCCAATAGAGCACTTTTCCCGCTTAAGTTTGAGGCCGGCTTCTCTGAGCCGGCTTAGCACAGCTGACAGCCTGTCAGCTAAGTTCGCTTCGTTTTCTCCGGCGATGAGAACATCGTCGAAGTAGGGGCAGACCCCGGGTATTCCTTTCAGGGTCTTCTCCATGATACCCTGAAATATACCCGGGGCCGCCGATATGCCAAATTGGAGCCTCTTTACCTTAAAGGCACCGCGGTGGGTGACAATTGTCTGGGCCTCCGCAGTGTCCTCAGTGACAGGTAGCTGTAAGTACGCCTGAGCGAGATCGAGCTTGGCGAAAAGGGTGCCCGAGCGGATGGAAGCAAATACGTCCCTTACCGCTGGCACCGGGTAGGCATGGGGGCTGAGGGCTAAGTTGACTGTCGCCTTATAATCGGCGCACAGTCTCACTTCCCCATTAGGTTTGATTGGGGTGACGATAGGGGTCTCCCAGGTTCCCCCTTCTGTGGGCTCAAGCACCCCTAGTCCTACGAGGCGATCAAGTTCGTTTTCGATTTTTTCCTTAAGGGCAAAAGGTACCCTCCTGGCTCTTATCTTAACTGGTTGGATTGCAGGGTCTAACTGTAAGGAGATGGGGGGACCCGTGTATTTCCCTAAAGTGCCATCGAAAACGTCGGCGAATTTATCGCAAACGGCTTCTAGGCTGGGTGTTAGGATGGTGTTAACCCCAGTTAAAGCGATACCTAATGGACTGAACCAGTTTAGTCCTATCAAATCGGTGCGGTTCCCTGGTGTGACTAAAACCTCCAGGGGCCCCTTGAACCCCTTGTACTGCACTACGACCTTGGCTTTTCCTTCCACCGGAATGGGGGTTTTCTGGAAGTCAGCTAGGTGTACCTGAGTTTGTTTCAGGGGGATTTGTCCTCGGCCCTTCTGACAGATCTCCTGATAGGTTGTTAGAGAAATTAAGGAAACTGCCGACCCGGAATCTACTTCCATGTGGCAGGGCACCCCCTGAATCCTGACCCAGATCTTAACCTTGGAGCTTATGCTGTTTACCCTGTCCACAATCTCTACCAGGGGCCCTGGGTGGGGTTCTCTGCTGGCCTGGGCAGCTGGCCTACCTGGGGGGTTTGCCTCCACCTCATTGATGTTGTCCCGGCCCTTGCTGCGGCACACCGGCTTGATGTGGCCGGTCTTCCCGCAATTGTGGCATTTCGCGTTCCTAAAACGGCAACCTCCTCGGGCATGATTGCCCCCGCAGCTGGCACAGGCGGCTCGTTGCTCGTAACGCGGTGGCGGTGGAGGGTTCCTGGCTCCCCGGCGGTCCGACGTCTTTCCCCTTCTCGGCTGTCGGTGCTCCATTCGGCGTTGTAGGGCTTCTCCGTCGGTGAAATCTACCGACTCTCCGCTGTCGCTGAAGGCTGCGCTTTCCTGGTAGACGGTCGCGGGGGTCTCTGGGGTCGTGTTGGTCGGCTTCTTCTTGTGGCTGTGTTCGTATGCCATGATCTCCCTGGTCAGCTCGGCCAGGTTCATGTCGGGTTTGGACGTCAGTTTTTTTTGTAGCTTCTCGTCCCTCAGACCGATCACCACCTGGTCTCTGATGCGGTCTTCCAGGTCGGGGAAGCAGCAGTTCCTTGCGGCATGCCTGACCCCGGCGATGAATTCATTGGCGGGCTCGTCCTGCCGTTGTTTCTTTTGCGCGAATTGCACCCGCCAGTATAGTTCTGATCGAGCCGGCATGTAGTATTTGCTCAGCTGGTCCACCAAGTCCGCGTAGGAGACTTCAGTGATGGGCACTGGGCTGAACAACCCGACGGCTGCATCGTACACCGGGGGCCCGCTGATGTACAGCAGAGCGGCGGCCTTTGCTCGGTCGTCAGTGATCTTACTGACGAGGAGGAATCCCTCGACTTGGCCGAGGTGTGATTGCCATCTCTCGGGATGGCGGGTATCAAACTCCCTCACACGGCCGAAGTTTGCCATGTCGTCCGGTCCTGGGTTGCTCCGATGGAAGTTAAAACTTCCGTGACAGCTCTTGCCGGGAACTCCCTTCCTCGGCCGTGACTTCAGCTCCGGAGCGATCCCACCTTCGTCGCCAGTGAAGTAGCCGAAGGACCACTCGGGACGACAGGCTAGTAACAACAGATTTATTTAAGAGCAAAGGCAAACATAGAATAACTGTCCGGCTTTTATAGCCGGCAGCTGGTAGTGAGAACCAATCAGCGGTGTTCATTTTGGCGCCCTGTCAGGCAGGGACCAATCCGCGTCGTCTTTTGTTGACAGCTCCGGCTTCCGCGTGTCTTGGTGTTTTGACAGCCGCGAGCTGTCAGTGGTTGCGCCTGCGCTTGTACGGTGGACGCTTTGACAGCTCAGGCTTCTTCGTAGTCCGGCGTTTGACAGCCGCGAGCTGTCAATGGTGGCGCCTGCGCGGTGCGGGGAACTTTGACAGCTGTCAAAGTTCCCGCGTGTTTTCTTGTCAGGCTGCTTTAGTTTATACGCTTGCTGCTGCCGTATTATTTGAACATTTAACATATATACATCTCTCTCAGGGGATTGTTTACGTATATAACACAATCTTGGTTTTCTTAATGTTAAGTTTCAACCCAAGTTTTGCACTCTCCTTCTTCACCTGCAACAAGAGGCTCTTTAGTTCTTCTTCACTTTCTGCCATTAGAGTGGTATCATCTGCATATCTTAGGTTGTTGATATTTCTTCCGGCAATCTTAATTCCAACTTTTGATTCATCTAGCCCTGCCTTTCTCATGATGTGCTCTGCATATAAGTTAAATAGGCAGGGCGACAGTATACAGCCTTGCCGGACTCCTTTCCCAATTTTGAACCAATCAGTGGTTCCGTGTCCAGTTCTCACTGTTGCTTCTTGGCCCGCATATAGGTTTCTCAAGAGACAAATAAGACGGTCTGGTACTCCCATCTCTTTAAGAACTTGCCACAGTTTGTTATGATCCACACAATCAAAGGCTTTAGCATAGTCAATGAAACAGAAGTAGATGTTTTTCTGGAACTCCCTAGCTTTTTCCATGATCCAGCGTATGTTGGCAATTTGATCTCTAGTTCCTCTGCCTCTTCGAAATCCTGCCTGTACTTCTGGTAGTTCTCGATCCACATACTGCTGAAGTCTAGCTTGTAGGATTTTAAGCATGACTTTATTAGCATGAGAAATGAGTGCAAGGGTGCGATAGTTTGAACATTCTTTGGCACTGCCTTTCTTTGGAATTGGAATGTAAACTGATCTTTTCCAATCCTGTAGCCACTGTTGAGTTTTCCAAATTTGCTGGCAAATTGAGTGTAGCACTTTTACTGCATTGTCTTTTAAGATTTTGAATAGCTCAGCTGGAATGCTGTCACCTCCACTAGCTTTGTTGTTGATCAGCTTTTCTAAGGCCCACTTCACTTCACATTCTAGGATGTCTGGCTCGAGGTCAGTGACCACATCATCGTGCTAATCAGGGAGGTTAAGCTCATTCTTGTATAGTTCCTCTGTGTAATTTTGCCACCTCTTCTTAATCTATTCTGCCTCTGTTAGGTCCCTGCCATTTTGGTCCTTTATCATGCCCATTTTTGCATTAAACGTTCCCTTCATCTCTCCAATTTTCTTGAAAAGATCTCTGGTCCTCCCTATTCTATTGTTTTCTTCTATTTGTTTGCACTGTTCATTTAAGAAGGCATTCTTATCTCTTCTAGCTATTCTCTGGAATTCTGCATTCATTTGGGCGTATCTTTCTTTTCCTCCTTTGCCTTTCACTTCCCTCTTTTCCTCAGCTATTTGCAAAGCTTCCTCAGACAGCCATTTTGCTTTCTTGCATTTCTTTTTCTTTGGGATGGTTTTGGTTGCTACCTCTTGTACAGTGTTGTGAACCTCTGTCCATAGTTCTTCAGGCACTCTGTCTATCAGATCTAATTCCTTAAATCTATTTGTCACCTCTACTGTATATTCAACAGGGATATGATTTAATTCATACCTGAGTGGCCTAGTGCTTTTCCCTACTTTCTTCAGTTTAAGCCTAAACTTTGCAATGAGAAGCTCATGGTCTGAACCACAGTCAGCTCCTGGTCTTGTTTTTACTGACTGTATAGAGCTTCTTCATCTTTGGCTGCAGAGCACATAGTCAATCTGATTTCTGTATTGACCGTCTGGTGATGTCCATGTGTAGAGCCGTCTCTTGGGTTGTTGGAAAAGAGTGTTTGCTATGACCATCATATTCTCTTGACAGAATTCTATCAGCCTGTGCCCTGCTTCATTTTGCACTCCAAGGCCAAACTTGCCTGTTATTCCAGTTATCTTTTGGCTTCCTACTTTAGCATTCCAATCCCCCATGATGATAAGAACATCATTTTTTGGTGTTAGTTCTATAAGGTGCTGTAGGGCTTCATAGAACCGGTCAATTTCATCCTCTTCAGCACTGGTGGTTGGGGCATAGACTTGGACTACTGTGATATTAAATGGTTTGCCTTGGATTCAAACTGAGATCATTCTGTCATTTTGAGGATTGTATCCCAGTATTGCTTTTCCTACTCTTTTATTGACTATGAAGGCTACTCCATTTCTTCTGAGGGATTCTTGCCCACAGTAGTATACCTGATGGTCATCTGAATTAAATTCACCCATTCCTGTCCATTTTAGTTTGCT
Organism: Vipera ursinii; assembly: GCF_947247035.1. Classification (NCBI taxonomy): domain Eukaryota; kingdom Metazoa; phylum Chordata; class Lepidosauria; order Squamata; family Viperidae; genus Vipera; species Vipera ursinii. Next base: position 132,655,205 of record NC_139516.1, on the reverse strand, counting down.
GATATTTAAGATGTCGATGTTCATTCTTGTCATCTCTTGTTTGACCATGTCCAGCTTTCCTTGATTCATGGATCTTACATTCCAGGTTTCTATGGAGAAAAAATCTTTACAGCATCGGACTTTCCTTTCACCACCAGACACATCCACAGCTGAGCGTCCTTTCAGCTTTGGCCCAGTCGCTTCATTCTTTCTGGCGCTAGTAGTACTAGCCCTCTGCTCTTCCCCAGTAGCATATTGGACGCCTTCCGACCTGAGGGGCTCATCTTCCAGCATCATATCATTTTGCCTTTTGGTACTGTCCATAGGGTTTTCATGGCAAAGATACTGGAGTGGTTTGCCATTTCCTTCTCCAGTGGATCACATTTTGTCAGAACTCTCTGCTATGACCTTTCCATCTTGGGTGGCCCTGCACGGCATAGTTCATAGCTTCATTGAATTACGCAAGCCCCTTCGCCATGACAGGACAGTAATCCATGAAGGGGAGGGCATTATATAAAACTAACTAACTAACTAACTAAATAAATTTGTCTAGTTTAACAAAGAGAAGGGTGAGGGGTGACATGATAGCAGTGTTCCAATATCTCAGGGGCTGCCATAAAGAAGAGGGAGTCAAGCTATTCTCCAAAGCACCTGAAAGCAGGACAAGAAGCAATGGATGGAAACTAGTCAAGGGAAGAAGCAACCTAGAACTAAGGAGAAACTTCCTGACAGTTAGAACAATTGACCAGTGGAACAACCTGCCTCCAGAAGTGGTGAATGCTCCAACACTGGAATTTTTTAAGAAGAGACTGGACAGCCATTTGTCTGAAATGGTATAGGGTTTCCTGCGTGAACAGGGGGTTGGACTAGATGACCTCCAAGGTCCCTTCCAACATTATTATTACTATCATTATCATCATCATCATCATCATCATCATCATCATCATTATTATTATTATTATTATTATTATTATTATTAGATTTTATGAGGGTGGGGAGGAGGAATTGAGAAGATAAATCTATCAGTGTGGTACATAGTTTCATGCTCCCCCCCCCACAGATTCATTAAAGTTAGGTGCAAAGAAATTACAATAAGAGGAAAATCATTATAGTTGATTTCCATTTCCCCGTCCTTCCAATCTAGGTTTTTTTAATAGTTAAAATTGCATAAGAAGAGTAAACTAAAGAAGAATTACATTTCTTCCTCTCATTTTGATGGTACATACAAAGCATTGATATTTCTTGTTGTATGGAATCATCGAGGGGAAAATTTAGATCATCTAATGAAGCCTTATATTCAGTGCAGGAAACAAAATTAAATATCCCCCAACATGCTGTGTGGCTCTCCAGCCTTTCTCTGAAAACATGCAATGAAATGGAATCATCACCTATCTGGGTGTTAGTTTGTATTCTCAAGTTGCTCTTATTATGAGTTTTAGGACTCATCCCATGCAAAATAAAATACACCTATATTTTGATAACCATTATTTGATCATTATTTTTGTTGATCTAGATTGAAATTGCTTCTGCCTGTGATGCAGTCACTACCCTCTGTTGATTTATGTTCAGTTTAAACAGGTATTGTTCAATTACACTACATTTGATAAACATCAATTTGCCTACAGGGGAAATAGGTCGAGAGACGATGCCATAGCTACTGCTTTACACTCTGTAGCAAGTCATCTCGAGAGACCTGGAAGTTATGTCAGGATGCTTTTTGTTGACTACAGCTTGGCTTTCAACACCATTTTGCCGAGCATTCTCATTGAGAAACTGACTGACTTGAAATTCTCCCCCGCCATCTGCGATTGGATTCAAGACTTTCTTAGGGATCGGTTACAAACAGTGAGGGTCATGTCTGCTTCATCCACCCCCCTGAAGCTTTGCACCGGCACGCCACAGGGCTGTGTGCTTAGCCCCTACCTGTACTCTTTATACACTTATGATTGTGTATCATCTGACCCATCCACTGCAATAATCAAGTTCGCACATGATACAACTGTGGTGGGTCTTATTACAGGTGGGGATGAGACAGCATATAGGGCGGAGGTATAAAAACTATCCATATGGTGTAGTAACAACAACTTGCACCTAAACTTTGGCAAGACAAAAGACATGGTGTTAGACTTCCGGAGAAAAAAGGAGGAACCTGCCCCACTTTACATTGGGGAGGACTGTGTGGAGAGAGTTTCCTCCTTTAAATTTCAGGAAGTCTACCTCTGTGAAGATCTGACCTGGAAAGTTAGCACAACCCAGGAGGCTAGAAAGGCCCAACAGAGGCTTCACTTTCTTAGGGTCTTGTGGAAGAACAGGGTAGAACAATGGCTAATTACCCTCTTTTACTGGTCTACTATAGAGAGCGTCCTCTTGTATGGTATTGTGGTTTGGTATGCTGGTCTGACAGCCGCGGACAGGAAAGTATTACAGAGGGTAGTGAGCACAGCACAAGACATTGTGGGCTGTTCCCTGACATCACTGGATGACATCACCAGGGCTCGTTGCCTTGGAAGAGTGAGGAAGATTCTCAGGGATGACTCACACCCTGGATGGTATCTCTTTACTCTCCTACCATCCGGAAGGAGATATAGGAATATAGCCAGCCGTACCAACAGGCTGAAAAATAGCTTTTATTTATTTTATTCATTTTTATTTTATTTTAATTCCATTTCTATCCCGCCCTTCTCCGAAGACTCAGGGCGGCTTACAAGCTTAGCAGTAGCCTTCAATCTGCTACTGCTTATTAGGGCTTCCCCCCCAAGCGGCATTATTACAAAGTCAGCTTAATTGCCCCCAACAATCTGGGTCCTCATTTTACCTACCTTGGAAGGATGGAAGGCTGAGTCAACCTTGAGCCTGGTGGGATGCGAACCTGCACTAATTGCAGGCAGCTGGTGTTACTTAAGGAGGCATTAGCCCACTATTATTATTATTATTTGGTTCTACTTTCCCTTAAACTCAAGAATTCCACTAATACATGGCTATTTTCTTCCTGTGTCACCCCCCCCCAGGATTGTATCCTAAAATGTCCAAATTCCGAGAGTCATCCCTCCAGGTCTTATTATATTTCTGTATGATTCCACAAGTTATATTTGCTTCCATGTACTAAAAGTTTAAGCTTATCTTGGTTTATTTGCTATACCCTGAACATTACTGTATAGACAAGCCATTAAATTCAAGTGTCTACATTCTTTCTAACCATTTTTTCCTACAAAATAGTTTAATAGGTACCATTGCACCAACATATCTACTTCTGTCTGTAGTTCAGAGGTTTATATTTGAGGTCTTCATTTCAAGTATTTTATCTTCAGCCTTCAACGGATTTGATTTGATGGTCTCCCAATGAAGCTTGTTATATTTCAGCCAAACATTTCTTTTTGTGAGCTGCACTTCATTCTGTTCCAGCTACCTGTCGTCCATATAAATCAAAAGATAGTCCCAAGAACTAAACATCTCCCATCTATTTGCTTGGAGTATCCCCTTCCTTGGACTGAATGGATGGATAAAAAGACCATCTGAAATTTATTTCCTAGAACTTCAGAGTCATAGTGATATGGATACCTTGTCCCCAGATGATTAGCAGAAATGGTTAACTCTTGGTGGCCTTGATGAGTTTTGGAAGATGTCCTAATTTATCTACAGACCTTGGTGCTGTCAAATTATGCACAAACTGATAGGTCTTTCTATCATTTGTTTCATCTCCATGTATCAACAAATAATCAACTACAGTATTATGAATCTTCTTTTGGTTTAGTTGCTGCAGTCCCTACAGGAACCAGCATTTCTGTCTCTTCTTCCATCATGTCTTTTTCTTTCCCTTGAAGGCCTTTCTTCTTTAGAAATATTCTTCTTCAATAGGTTAAAACAGTATCTGTACCATAGGTGTGGAATATCTTCTACTCATCTTGTTCCTGGTCATCTCCCTCATCCAGTGGAAATGCTGCACTGTTTGTCTGTCTCATGCAGTGATTCTTGTCATCTCTTGTGGAACAATTCCCTTACTTAATTAGATACATCTTTATAATTATTCATTAGGTAAGGCATGCCAATTCATTGTGCCTGTCTTGTCACTATATTTCCTGCAAATATAAACTAGGTTTTTGTTTTTTTTTTTCTAGGAGGAATACAGATAAACATTATAAATCATGATTGCTGTGGAATCTGCCCATTCATACAGTACCATCAGTTGAAAAGCTTTTATTGTTCTCTTCTGAAACTTACAAAATACACACTGCTAAAGGGAAACTCTCAGTGATTCTATTTTAAGCTCTCCCATCAAAATCTTCCTGAAATTTGGTTGCATTCTATTCCTCCTACAGTCTCTGCTTACTCAGCGTGAAGCAGTCACTCAAGAGCCTTGGTGGAGCAGTGGGCTAATGCCTCCTTAAGTAACACCAGCTGCCTGCAATTAGTGCAGGTTCGCGTCCCACCAGGCTCAAGGTTGACTCAGCCTTCCATCCTTCCGAGGTAGGTAAAATGAGGACCCAGATTGTTGGGGGCAATTAAGCTGACTTTGTAATAATGCCGCTTGGGGGGTGTGTGAAAGCCCTAATAAGCAGGCATATATATAGAATGAAGGCTACTGCTAAGTTTGTAAAGCCGCCCTGAGTCTTCGGAGAAGGGCGGGATATAAATGGAATTTAAAAAAAAATCACCCAAAACTGGTAATTGGCCTCTGTATTGGGAGTCATCCCTTCCTATCAATGGCTTTTCAGGAGATGAACTTTTCACCTCTTTCAGTTCAATAGGTCAGAACCTGTTTCTTCTGGTCCTTCTATTTTCTCCTTTGTCTCTTCTCCTTTAAATATAATCAATACCACAGTACAATGGTTTCCTCTAATTTTATCCCAGTAACAAAAAGCTTGTAAGATTATTCGGGCTTAGAGAAAGTATGACCCAAAGTCACCCATTACGTTTAGTGGGAAGGAACTATGCTAAGCCTAAGTCAGATACATTGTTCCAAATACGGGCTTAGAGAAAGTATGACCCAAAGTCACCCATTACATTTAGTGGGAAGGAACTATGCTAAGCCTAAGTCAGATACATTGTTCCAAATACATTCTAACCCCAAGCTTTTCCCTAGTGTGCACCCCTAACATGCCCATGGAACACATCCTTTGGGCTCTCTCATCATAGCTATCATGACAGTGAGTGTTAAAGAAGTATTTACAGCACAGATGAAACTCTTCAAGGCTCCTCACAGAGAGAGAAAATCTTTTACAGTACCAAGCAACTAACATACTATATGTTCTTTAGGATAACTGTATGTATAGTAGTGTTTCTTCTTTACTAGTACAAAGTGTTATCTAAGTTCATTGCACTTGGCTGAACAAAATGTTTTGACAAACTCCATCTATTTCACTTAACAGGTTATTTTTTCTTCTTCATAAAACCAATGAGCCAGTCCTAAATGTGGTATCACACAGTTTACTAAATCAGGTCATAAGTCCCATTGGCACACAAAAAAAGTCTTTCCAATTTCAGATGAAATACTTGCTGAAATATTTAAGTAAGGAAAAGATACTTTAGGAAAGGGAAGAACTCTGAAAGTGATGTGTTTAATGTAGAAAGAAAGAAAGAAAGAAAGAAAGAAAGAAAGAAAGAAAGAAAGAAAGAAAGAAAGAAAGAAAGAAAGAAAGCAAAAAGAGACAGAATGCTCTAAATACAATGATGTGCTTTGAATACAATGGGAAACATTAAATATTAATCAGAACATCCATTCATCTTTTGGAGCACCTTTTTTTTCAACTCGACCCAAGCAAGTCACATGGAACAATTTGCTATCTTTATGAAAGTCTTTTCAAGTGTGCTGTTCGCACTGGGCAAATACTCAAAAGGAAAAGGCATATTGACATAAGCAAAAACAGCCATATCCCCCCAGAAGGCTCAGCATGGCTCCTTTGAAGGCTTTCTCCAGCTGTGTGCACATATTTGCATGAACACCCATCTGCTTTGGTGATAGTCCTAGCAGAACTGCTGTCTGAGCATTCACACGCAAGCACAGGGGAAGCTTTCAAATCAATTGCACAAAGTTTTCCAGTGGATGTGGCTGCTTTAGCAATTTGAGAAATGGGACTTCACACATGCCAAGTGCTTTCTAATATATTTTTTTTGCACAGCCCTAATTGTTTCCAATAATATTGTAGTAGTGAGAGAAACCAAAATAACCTTGTGAGTCAAAAATAATGTATATATATATATATTCCTTGATAAGATTAAAAATACGAATCCCAGGCATGTTAAAATTAACAAACAAATGAACACTGGGATAGAATTAAAAACTAAAACAGTTTTTATTGCTGAAAAATCAAGCTTTCGTTGGCCAACTGCCAACGTCATCAGGATGGAGATGCTGGGGTGGGGAGATTCTTCAGCAATAAAAACTGTTTTAGTTTTTAATTCTATCCCAGTGTTATATATATATATGAGAAACAATTTGATCTAGTCCCACTTGAGGCATGAATGCGAGCTGGGTGACTTTGCACCAGAAATTCTATCTCATCCCATAGTTTCAGGCTAAGGCAGCAAGCTGGTCAGTCAATTCCTACTGCAGCCAATCGATCAACTCTTGATTGAACCAAAAACAATGGACCTTGCACTGGTGAAAAAATGCAATGAAAAAAAGAAAAGAAAACTGTAAACCAGATACTATATATAAAAGCTTTGAAAATCTGGGTTCCCATATCAGTTATATTTTCTGTTAGGTTACTTATTGATGCTTGGTGTGTGATATTTTAAAATGTTACTTAAATGATTGGTGTTTTTTTAAAAAAAGTTAACCTAGCTATTTGTACGTGGCAATGTTTCTTCTTGATTTAGGCCATACTTTATCCCTGAGTCAAATTAATGGAATCCCTGACATATTTGGATTGTTTGAATCTGCTACGGCAGTATCACTTTATTGATTGCATTGAAGAAAATCAATCTTGAATGCCTCCCCAGGGGTTACGCTGTGCTGCTAAAAGTATTTAAACGCCAAGAAAATACACCTGAATCTGCAAAATCCATTGCTGTTATGGTATGTTTTTTTTTAAGCAGCTGGGAATTTTCATTATCTGAGTGGGTTAAACTATAACCCTTAAGGCAGAGTTGAGCAAACTCCTGCCACATTATCTTGGAGCAAAATATCATAATAATAATAAAGTTGGAAGGGACTTTGGAGGTCATCTAGTCCAACCCCCTGCTCACGCAGGAAACCGTATACCATTTCAGGCAAATGGCTGTCCAGTCTCTTCTTAAAAACCTCCAGTGTTGGAGCATTCACCACTTCTGGAGGCAGGTTGTTCCACTGGTTAATTGTTCTAACTGTCAGGAAGTTTCTCCTTAGTTCTAGGTTGCTTCTCTCCTTGATTAGTTTCCATCCGTTGCTTCTTGTCCTGCCTTCGGGCGCTTTGGGGAATAGCTTGACTCACTATCCTCAGTACTAAGGATCTAAAAAGTTGCAGCTGAGACCTTATTTGCACAAACTGTATAGTAAGAATTCTACTTAAGTATTGCTTACAGTGCATGCAGTTTCAGACCCTCTTCACTTTTACCAATTTTGTTATGCTGCAGCCTGATTCTATAATTTTCATTTCCCCCCCTCAATAATCTACGCTCAGTACCCCATAATGGCAAAGTGAAAACAGAATTTTAGAAATGTCTATAAATTAATTAAAAAGAAAAAAAACCCTAAAATATCACATTGGCACAAGTATTCGGACCATTTGCAAAAACATGTGAAATTTAGCTCTGGTGCCCCCATTTTTATGGATGGTTGCTGACATGTTTCTACACCTTGATTGGAGTCCACTTGTGGTAAATTCAATTGATTGGACATGATTTGGAAAGGCACACACCTCTCTATAGAAAGCCTCACAGCTGACAATGCAAAAGCCATGGAGTCAAAGGAACTGCCTGCAGAGCTCAGAGACAGGATTATTGCAAGGCACAGATCTGGGGAAGGCTAGAATAAAATTTCTGTTGAACTGAAGGTTCCTAAGAGCACACTAGCCTCCATAATTCTCAAATGGAAAATGTTTGGCACAGCCAGTACTCTTCCAAGAGCTCATCACCCACTCAAACTGAACAATTGGGACTGAGGGGCCTTAGAGAGATGGCCAAGAACCCAATGGTTACTCTGACAGAGTTCCAGAGATGCTGTTTGGAGATGGGACAAAGTTCAGAAGGACAACCATCACTGCAGATCTCCACCGATCTAAGCTTTATGGCAGAGTGTCTAGAGGGAAGCCTCTCCTCAGTGCAAAAAACATGAAAGCCACTTGGAGTTTGCAAAAAAGCAAGTGAAGGACTCTCAGACTGTGAGGAACAAGAACCTCTGTTCTGATGAAACCAAGATTGAACTGTTTGGCCTCAATCTTAATTCTAAATGTCTCGAGGCTGCCCAATATCATCCCAACAGTGAAGCATGGTGGTGGTAGCATCATGCTGTGGGGGTGTTTTTGAACAGCAGAGACTGGTCAGACTTGAAGGAAAACTGAATGGAGTAAAGTACAGGGATATCCTCAATGAAGACCTGTTCCACAGCATTCAGGATCTCAGATTGGGATAAAGGTTTACTTTCGAACATGACAATGATCCTAAGCACACAAACAAGACAACACAGGAGTGGCTTAGGGACAACTCTGTGAATATCCTAGAGCAGTGGGGTCAAACTTCCGGCCCGCAGGCCACAGTGTCCCGGAGAAACCGAGCCCATCCCATTGCTGGCAATGGGAAAAAGTTCCGATACGTCGCGCGACGTCACGTGATGTTGCGAGTTTGACATGTCTGTCCTAGAGCGACTCAGCCAGAGCCCTGACAATCCTATGGAACATCTCTGGAGGGATCTGAAAATGGCTGTCTACCAACAGTTGCCATCCAACCAACTCAGTTTGAGAGGATTTGCAAGGAAGAATGTCAGAAAATCCCCTAATCCAGGTGTGCAAGGCTTGTCATATTATACCCAAAAATACTTGAGGCTGTAATTGCTGCCAAAGGTGCTTCAACAAAGTACTGAGTGCAGGGTCTGAATACTTATGCCAATGTGATATTTCAGTTATTTCATTTAAATAAATTTACAGGCATTTCTACCATTCTGTTTTCACTTTGTCATTAGGGGGTGTAGATTAATGAGAAAAAAATGTATTTCAACAACTGTAGAATCAGGTTGCAGCATAACAAGATTGAGAAAAATGCAGGGGATCTGAATACTTTCTGAATGCACTGTAAGTGCTTCCCATATATGTATCATCACCATGGTTCTTCCTTGCTCTAAAGCCATGCTCTTTATTAATTTTTTAATTTACTTTTAATTATGGAACACTTCACAAATTTGCATGTCATCCTTGCACAGGAGACAAGCTAGCCTTCTCTGCATCATTTCAATTTTAATAAATTTGTTGCCTAATAGAGCACTCCAAAATCATGTTAAGGGAGGGTTTTGCCCTGAAATGTCATATTATTGTTTTCACATTCTGATCTCTGCACACTTTGTAGTTTGAATGGGACACACATATTAGAACAGATGTAGGTTCCCAGTGGAACTTTGGGCTGAAAACAGAAAGAAAAGGAGTTGGAGATAACAGGCACACGGAACCAGGTGGTTCTGCCCCAGGCACCTAATGGACCCGGAACGGTTCCAGAGGGCACTTGGGCCTATGCCCATCACCCTTACCCACAGCCCAGTCGATTTTCTGGTGGATGCCTGGGAAAGGGCGGCCGCCGGGGCACTTGACTGTGTTGTACCCTTGCAACCTCTGACCTGGCGCAGATCCCGTTGGGCTCCATGGTTCTCTGTGGAGCTCTGGGAGATGAAGCGTCGGAGACGGGGTCTAGAGAGCGGTTGGAGGTCCAGCCTGTCCGAATCTGACCGATTGCAGCTAAGAACCTTTATAAGGTCTTATCTTGCGGCGATAAGGACGGCGAAGTCTAACTACTTTGCTGCCCTTATCGCGTCCGCAGATAATCGCCCGGCCACCCTGTTTAGGGTAACTCGCTCCCTCCTTAATCAGGAGGTGAGGGAGGATCCCTTACGGGGATGAGCCGAGGAGTTTACTCATCATCTGGCGGACAAAATCGCTCAGATCCGGACCGGTCTGGACTCTGACTGGGCAGAGTCTGATGTGGAGGAATCGGACAGTCTTGAGCATGTTATCTGGACTGAGTTCGATCCTGTTTCCCCTGATGATGTGGACAGGATCATGGGGAGGCTGAGCACCACCACCTGTTTGTTGGATCTGTGCCCCTCCTGGCTAGCTTATGCGGCCTGGGAGGGGACACGAGGCTGGTTCCACGCAGTAATAACTGCTTCTTTGAAGGAGGGTGTCTTCCCTGCCGCCTTGAAGGAGGCAGTAGTGAGACCCCTCCTCAAGAAGCCTGCCCTGGACCCAGCTGTTTTAAATAACTATCATCCAGTCTCCAACCTTTGCTTTTTGGCGAAGGTTGTTGAGAGTGTGGTGGTGCATCAGCTTCCTCTGTTCCTGGAGGAAACTGATTATCTGGACCCGTACCAATCGGGTTTCAGGCCTGGATACAGCACGGAGACGGCATTGGTCGCGCTGGTGAATGATCTCTGGCGGACTCGGGACAGGGGTTGTTCCTCTGTCCTGCTCCTATTAGATCTCTCAGCGGCTTTTGATACCATTGACCATGGTATCCTACTGCGGCGTCTCAGGGGGTTGGGAGTGGGAGGCACCGTTTTACAGTGGTTCTCCTCCTATCTCCTGGTCCGTTCGCAGTCGGTGTTGACGGGAGGGCAGAGATCCGCCCCGAGGCCTCTCATTTGTGGAGTTCCTAAGGTGTCGGTTCTCTCGCCCCTCCTGTTCAACATCTATATGAAGCCGCTGGGTGAGATCATTCGTGGTTTCGTGGTGGGGTATCATCAGTACGCTGATGATACCCAACTTTTTCTTTCCACCCCGAACCAACCCAGCGATGCCCTCGCCATGATGTCCTGGTGCCTGGAGGCGGTCCAGGTCTGGATGGGGAGAAACAGGCTTCGTCTCAATCCCGCCAAGACTGAGTGGCTGTGCATATAGGCATCTCGGGTCAACCAGACTATTCCATCTCTAACGATGGGGGGTGAGGTGTTACCCCCCGTTGATAGGGCTTGCAACTTGGGCGTCCTCCTGGATTCACGACTCAATTTTGAAGACCATATAGGAGCCGTGACCAGGGGGGCTTTTGCCCAGGTTCGCCTGGTGCGCCAGGTGCGACCCTATCTGGACCGAGATGCCCTACGCACAGTCACTCATACGCTCGTTACCTCCCGTTTAGACTACTGCAACGCTCTCTACATGGGGCTGCCCTTGAAGACCACTTGGAGGCTTCAAATGGTGCAGAATGCGGCCGCGTGAGTTGTGATGGGGGTTTCCCGATACTCCCATGTAACACCTCTACTCCGCGAGCTGCATTGGCTTCCGGTTGCCCTCCGGGTGAGATTCAAGGTGCTGGTGATGACCTATAAAGCCCTAAATGGCTTGGGTCCGGGTTATCTGAGGGAACACCTGCTGCCGGCATCAAGTTCCCTTCGTCCAGTGCGCTCCCACAGGGAGGGTCTTCTCAGGGTGCCACCGGTAAGAGATTGCCGGCGGGTAACACCCAGGGATAGGGCCTTCTCAGTGGGGGTGCCTGCCCTTTGGAACCAGCTGCCAGTGGAGCTGAGGACTGCCCCCGACCTCCGTTCATTCCGCTAGGGCCTGAAGACCTGGCTCTTCGAGCTCTCTGGCCCAGGCTGAGGATTCATGTTATTTTAACTGGGGTTTTATTTAGGCAGGGACACATATAATTTTTTTTTTTAAATTTGTTTTTAACTTTTGTATTTTGGTTTTTTAATCACCCTGTAAACCGCCCTGAGTCCTTCGGGAAAGGGCGGTATATAAATGTAATAAAATAAATAAATAAATAAATGTTAAAGGAAGGTGAATAAAGCTCAGTGAATTTCCAGTTCACTATCTGGCCAGTTTGCTTCTTCTTAATAATTTCCCTGGCTATATGGCAATATTCTATTTAATCCATGGAACAATCCTGTGGATATGAATGGTCTTTAAGTCAAAGTCCTGTCAATTTCAATGTTTCTACTCTAGCTGAAACCAAATCTGGATCCCTATTAATCAGACAATGGCCTGCTCAGGCCTAGCAAGGATCAAACATTTTGAATCTTTCCCTGGAATCTTAACCCTTCAAATATTTTCAGAAAGATACAGTATTTCAAACACATCAGTGATCAGAATATCTAGATATCTAGATATCTAGATGATAGATAGATAGATAGATAGATAGATAGATAGATAGATAGATAGATAGATAGATAGATAGATATAGCAGTTTGTTCCTTGCCCAACATTTTTCAACCATACTTTCTCTGAAGGTGGCAAAATTAAACCATTTCATAATACATTTCAAGTTGAAAAGTAGCCAGAAGGAAAAGAAGGTGGAAAAAAAACCTGATTTGTACCAGGACATTAAACTTGAACTAGAGCAACAAGACCATATTTTATCAGAATCTTTGAAATCCATGATCTTCTCACTGTGTAGGCATGCATTGAAATGTCCTGTTAATCTCTTTTCAACTGTTAAACATGCTTGGCAAAAATGGGCAAACATTTCTCTCTCTGATGACTTCAGTTTCTCCAAAATTGATATGTGGATAATAATATGAGATAATAATCATTGTGAACATCTTATTTTTTTGAAGATAAGATTGGGTTAAATGTAGTTAATTAATAAACAGAAGAATCTTAAGTGGTTGTCATCTGACTATCCTGCAGATTCCTTATGTTGCCTGTTAATTAATTTTATCTCTGATTCCTCAAAGACAGTAAGGAAATGTAGCAGATGGTCTGAATATATATTAACAACATTCCGATTGTTCATATAGGCCTCTTTTTTATTTTGTAATTAAAAACCAAACACAGGGAGCTAATAAGAGCTTTAAATTTATTCATGCTAAATTCCATGTTTGGTTCTAAATGTGTGAACAACTGAGATCACAAATAAAGAAGAAAAATCACTCTCTCATTTTTACACCGATATAAATTATAGTTAAGTATCAAATTTCAGCCTGGACTTTGATAGAATGGTCTTGAAAATGACATTTTAGTAATAAAAGGACTTTACAAGAGGATAAATTTGTTGTATACATCCTGGCAATGTAAATAATTTCTTTTATTGTGTGGCTTATCTATAGCATGGTAGACAACATAAATCACAATAATTAAACTTGGAATATGCTACATAAATGTTATTACTATTAAATAACTATGAATATATTTAAAGTGTTCTTTTTATGAAGGTCAGTTTATATTTTCCCATTTCTTCTCTTCCCCAGTTTTGTCTTTTGGGAACGTTTTGGAAGAAAACACTTTATTAAAATTCTTCACATTTCAATAGGGCCATCCCTGAAGATTTTAGGAATAAAACAATTTTGCAGGAAACAAATACGTGAACGATATAATGCTACAAAATGCAGAGTCTGTTATTTTCCAATTTCATATCTAATAAATTTAGGTTTCTTCTAAACTATTAAGAAAATAGAGGAAAGGGTTTTTTATATAAATTAAAAATGCAGGCGTTTTTGCTATTGTTGTGGCATAATAAGAGGGCAGTCTTGGCATTTGAACTTTATATAAAAATCGGATGGAAATATGAGGATTTTTCTTAGTCTGAATATTAAGCAACGTCATGCAGTTGACTGGATTTCTCATGGGAGAGAATCTGTTATTTATTATTAATAAACTGTCATACTTATATACTGGCTTATTGTAAAAGCTTAATTCAGTGTGCATGGATGTCTCCTGTGATCTTATCCACATAACAACAACCTGTGAGGTAGACTGGTCTAACAGAACGTAACTAGACCCAAGTTTCCCAGAGTATCACAGACTTCTTCATAGCTCTTCATAAAAATGTCTGTGTGTATTTAGAGACTTTTGCTACCCCCACTCCATACGTACCAAGATTTATTTCTTATGCAAGAGAATCATATAGATACAATAAATCTCAATATTATTTATAATACTCAATTACAGGTGCTGAAGGAAGCAGAGGATGAGAAAAAAATGTGTAATAACTAAACTAATACAAATTACATCTGTCAGGGCATAAATTGGGAAATGTTTTGTATGCATAATAAAGCAAAATAATAAAACCCGAAAGTTATTTAGAGAGATAGTAAGAAATTAATCTTAGTTTCCAACTTTGTTCACAAAAGGTACAATCCACACTGAGACCCTTTATTCCCCAAATGATATTATCCACAGATCACAAAACCACTTTCAAGAAGTACTGAAAGTACTTGTCTTTACTTGCTCATTTTGATAAAGGGGGTTGATAATCATTTCCTTCCTCTGATTTTCACTGATAGAAGTGTCACATAATCATACATATAATAAATAGCAATAGCACATAGGACTTAGACTTATATACCACTTCATAATGCTTTACAGCCCTCTCTAAGCGATTTACAGAGTCAGCATATTACCCCCAACAATCTGGGTCCTCATTTTACCGACCCTGGAAAGATAGAAGGCTGAGGTCAACCTTGAGCCAGTCAGGATTGAACTCCTGGCAGTAAGCAGAGTCAGCCTGCAATACTAATTCCATCCACTGCACCATCACAGCACCTAATGTAATTCTAGGTCTCCCAATGTGGTTCCTGGAGCCCCACTATGCCACAGACTACTTCCTTAGTGCCCACTTGGTCCCTGGAAATTACATGATTTCTAATCTTCTTTTAAAAAATAAAATAAAGGGGAAACTTGCTGATGTGAACAAAGAAATTTAGGAAGTCTCCTACAGAACAGTGGCCTAGAGAAGATGGTACATAACATTCTAATAAATTCAGGGGTTTGTAGCTATGTTCCTCATAGCAATCATTTTGTGAACAGATAAGTAATACCATTAATCATTTCATGTGATTTTTTCACAGCCCATCCAAATAGTCAATGGGCCCCTAAAAAACTAGGCTCAGCCTGCTGCGTTTTAACTCAGCCTGAAAGTCCCTTTATTCTTCAAGGTTGAGAGCTTCACATATGATATGAATTCTCCACCACAAACCTTTTCTCTGGATTCCATTCCACCAAGATCATACAGTAATTAATTCCCCCCTCCTTCCATTTTTTTAAAAAAGGATCCTAAAAACAATAAATGTATATTTTACTGTAACATCACTGGTTATGTTTCTTGCTCATTGATTCTCAGTGAGAACACCACTTTTGACCAAAGAAGCAGGCAACATACACATCAAAGACTAAGGAATTCTCATAGGAAGTCAAAGAAAACCACTTCTGCTCCCATTTCATGCTTTAGTTTTGGCCGAAAGGGCAAATAGGGTCATTTTGCTACTCAGGTTTAGGGAAGTTATCCCAAGGTACTAAGGAGCCAAAAGTGAGCTCCATATTGTCTATCAAACAATGACTGCATCAGCAAGGAACAAACAGCTTTCCAGATCTTGTTGGGTAGCAGTAGTATGTAGGTGGGAAGTGGGAAATGGAAGTTTGGAATCACATGAAGGTTCCAGTTTCCTTACCTCTGACAAATATTACATGTATCTAGGTTACTTCACTGTTTTCATGCATGCACATTCTATTATATAGTATCTGTGCAAATGTAATAAATAGTATCACATTTGTAGATATCTCACAATTGATATAAGTCAACATATTCTGTTGCTTAGAAAATAGCTATAGCTTTTCAGTAGATGCCTTGGCCACCCTAGTATAAAATAAAATTGTCCTTCCTTCCTTCCTTCCTTCCTTCCTTCCTTCCTTCCTTCCTTCCTTCCTTCCTTCCTTCCTTCCTTCCTTGATTTCATTTGCATTGTCACATCCACATTTAAATACAGTTCTGCTCCCACTGCAAGATCTGCATTCATGGATGGTACACTGCTTTATTTTCTCAAACAGGTCTAAGCAGGAGGCTGTTTTGGTTCCTGCCACCATTTATTAACATTGATTGATCCATGCAATTAAAGCTGAGGTATATTTGGAGACAATAACCACTTAAGTGCTTAATCTTCACTAGTGGCATCTAATTCTAACTAACATATCCAGCTCTCTGCAAAGCATAAGGTGGTTAGTAATTAGTATTAGGAAGCAACTTTGAAAACAACCCCCCCCAAAAAAGTGTTTTCCTCAGGTGACAGGTAGGCTATTTCATTTACCTTTTCCGTCCTCCCAAAGTTAAATGTAAAAATACATAACACAACAGTTGGCTGATCAAGAAACTGAAGCTGGCCAATGAACATACCAACAGCATTAGCGCTTAGACTCACAGTGCTTTACAGCACTCTCTAAGACGGTTTACAGAGCTAGCATTTTGCCCCAAATAATCTGGGTCCTTATTTTACCAACCTCAGAAGGATGGAAGGCTGAGTCAACCTTGAGCCAGTCAGGATCAAACCACTGGCAGTCAGCAGTATTAGCCTTCTGTACTGCATTTCATTGCACCATCACAGCTCAATAACATAACAGCTATTTAGGAGTATTCACTTTATAGTTTCACTAAAGCATTGATTTGCCTCCCTTTGCTGACAACCAAGGCAGAAATTGGTTTAGTTGTTTTTGTTTCTTTTTTATGCTAGCAAAGTTGAAAGGATGAAACCAAAGAAGCATGAAGTGATCACCAAGTTGACACATGATGTCTGTACCACAGTCAGCTACTCCTCATTTATCTGTACATGGCATATCATGACAACTACAAGGAACAATCCAATTTTTGCTTTTTGTTGTTGTTGTTGTTTTTGAGGAAAGAAGTCCTGAAGTTTGGACTTATATAAGAAAAAATCCCGTGTAGGTGTCATGCTTCACAGGACCATGATCAGAATTCTAATCCAAGAATTTTGTGAACATATCACAGTGACACACTTTCAGAATTTCAGCTCTCAACCTTGAAGAATTGAGGCACTTTCAGGCAGAGATAAAACCCAGCAGGCTAAGCCAGCAGTTGAGCTTTTCTTTTTTTGTCACACAAATGGAAGCACATGAGGGATCAAACATAACTCATAAAGCTTTAGTCAGTATTAGTACATTCAGCTATTAATCAAGCTAAGATGCTTTGATTAGCGCATTTGGAAATGACCCTGTACCCTTACTGAATTGTATCATAAACACAAGGCAAGCCTTAAGGAGATTCAATTTACATTTTGAAAATGGAGAAGATATGAAGTTGTAAAAGTAGAGACACCAAAAAGAAAAGAAAAGAAAAGAAAAACAGAAAAATAAATTCGATTGGATTTCTGGTTCCATCTCTTGAGCACTTGCCTCAGCACAAAGTTTACTAGTTTATCCAGTAATGGCCATTCTGTGTTCCGGACCATTGACTCCTAATGACTTCCACAGTTTTCAAAAGCCAGTTTCTGATTTTTGCATACTCCTCAGAACATGCATAACCAATTACAAAATGACATAGCGAGTTACATAAATTTGTTATAGCTGTTTGGCACCTAAAATATTACAGGATAAAAAGCAAATTTTCCATGTTGCTTTGCTCTTCTTTGAATTCCATCTTAGTCTTTTCCTACAGAGCTTTCACTTCAGAAATAAAGACTTTTTAGCAAGCACTGTGGGAAAAGACGAAGAGAAGTCTTATCTTATTACATGAGCTGAGCCGTGTCTCAGGCTGGGTGGATCCATGTGAGCCAGGAGGAGCCAGTACATGTTAAAAGTGTTCAACAGGAAGATCCCTTGGCATGCTTTATAGTATTTTCAGATGACCAGGGGTGGCACAAATTACAGAATTTTCTTCAACCAGAGTCAACCAGAGTCCCCTCCAAGCTCTTTACCAAAGATAAATGGCTCTCCCAATTACTTATAATCTGATGAAAGTTGGGAATAATTCTCTTGACTGTTCTTACTGGAAGAGAGAGGCCAAGTGGTACTGGTAAGCAGTTGAAACAGTGGAGGGACATGAAAGGATTATTATGATATTGACCTCTTCTTGTTGGACAAAAAGATCTTCAGAACGCACTGTTGGAGACAGTTGTCAACAGCCCACTCAGTGTGGGCTGAAAGGGTTTTAATGAAAGTTGTGTGCAACCCTGAACAAACAGCCTAGAATTATATTGGCCAGCAATTGTATAGAGTAAGGGTGGGCAACTATGGCCCTTTTATGACCTGGGGACTTCAACTTCCAGAATTCCTGAGTCAGGAGGATGACTGGTTTAGGAATTCTGGGAGTTGAAGTCTACAGGTCATAAAGAGCCATAGTTGCCTACCTGGGTGTAGAATATGGAGTGGTCCTTTCCCCATACACTACCAAGGGCACCTGTCATGGTTAGGGCCATGCTGGAAACTTCTTTTTCGTCCTCTCATTGAGACAGGTCTAAAAGTGAAGACACAACACCCATACAACTGCCACATTCAGTAAATATGTGGTATGTTGTAGGGAAGAGTTGGTTATCTCCCTCCAATGTGAGAAGTGAGACCCCTGAACACCCTCCCCACTCTTACACACAGAGACCTTCAAGATTAAAGGCACCAGTACCTTGGGAGAAAAAAATGTGTTTCTGCCTCAGCAAGCATCAGCTAGCTAATGAAGAGCTAGATGCAAAAAGGCAGCAAAGGATGCAAATACATTTTGCTAATGATAACATTGCTTTCAAGAACCATCTGCTCTCTATCTTGGAAGTAAATTATTCTGTTCTGATGTGTTTGACCCTGTGATTCTCCCTGGAGTATATTTCTGCCTTGACATCCAAATCCCAGAATTTTAACTTCTAGTTTTAACTATGCAGTCTCACATTTCTTCCTCATAATTCAACTGTATAATGCTCTCTTTCATGACTTTGATTGGGTATCCTTCTGGTTTCACTGAAGCAAACTGAATCAATTCTACATCCCAGTTAAACCAAGCAAATCTGAGTCATTTTGCATAAGACTGCCTCATCCTTCTTCAGATTATGCATAGTAATACCAAAGCCTGATGTGACATCAAGAGTTTTCATACTGCCTAACTTCTCCAACAATGGATTTGAACAGAAGCAAGGAAACTCGTGAAAGGGATTAATGTTATGCTTTGCACTGTTAGACATTAAGGCAAACAGTATAAAGGGTGGCTGCTTCAGAACCAACTTTAAGAGAGTTTTAATTCTATCTCAGAGAAAATAATGAATTCACTTTATCACAGGAAAGAATACTAGAAATTGTGGTTCAACTATTTCAAGGAGAAGCTTTTGTTCAGGAAATATAGATGGTTTTTCTTTTGTTCTGCTTTGCTTGAATAAACCACAGAAATAAATGTCTTGTTTTTTTATAGACTCTTTTTTCATTAAACGTAGATTCTTCTGATCTGAATTAATTTACAAATTATTATTTACAGATAATATTGTAGCAAGAATTGCTTATTTCAGTTAGGAACATAAATTCATTATTGTTTAAAATAGCATGTCTCAAGACAAAACAATGCGTTAGCCATTTAATTCTACATTTAAATCAAGGTTTGGTTTTGTTTTGTGTACCATACATGCCAAGTCATAGTGACACTGGGATCTCAATATAGAACAGTGGTGGGGAATTAATTTTCCAAGGCACCACATGAGAAACTGGAAGTGTTGTGGAGGGCTTGCCCTGCCCCCATCCCCTGACACCAGCCCTTCACTGCCACTCCAGCCTCTGCTGATGCCACTCTGCTCCTGCCCTGCTCTCCACCCCAAATCCATACCTCTGATGCTGCCAATCATCCCACCACCAGTGTTGCCACGGGCTAGACATGGCTAGACGTGGCTCACAGGCTGTAAAATGTCTGTTATGGAAGGTACTTTAAATATTAGGTTTACCATACCTAAAATTCTTTAAAAGAAAATAACAACAACTTATTCAGTTCTCTCTCTCTCTCTCTCTCTCTCTCTCTCTCTCTCTCTCTCTCTCTCTCTCTCTCTCTCTCTCTCTCTCTCTCTCTCTCTCTCTCTCTCCCTCCCTCCCTCCCTCCCTCCCTCCCTCTTACTCTCTCCTGCACTTTGAGAACCTGACTAGGATTACAGCAAGAGTCATTCCCCAAAGTGTTCCAAGTCTTTTATATTTTTTTTATTGCTTTTTTAATTTTCTTGTACTTTGGGCTTTTTCTTTGATTTTTGTCTTTTTTTTTTCTTTTCTCATGGGTGTGTCGGTGTGTGCCTGTGTGCATATAATTGAAAACTTAAAACATTTTGCCATTTCAGCAAGGTATTAACTGGATCAAAAATGGATTTGCTCACCTGCATAGCAATTTTGACTTACTTTGCTGCCCTTTCTTCACTGTATTATGCAAGGACCTGATCATGATTATGAATTCAAGGAAGTCTTAATTTTATTTTAATAATTAGAATCCAGGCTGCCCAAGGCCAAGGATTGTACGACTCCCAGTTATTATTAGATGTTGGAGAGCAATAGAGCTTAAGTCAGATGCAAGAGAATTTGTAACAAGCAATTATGAGCATGCATAAGGTTAATTAGCCAAGGAATCACGAGAAGATCTCTTATGGAAGGCAGAGTAAATAAGAAGTAAGATATTAGCAGTGGGGGGAACTTTCTGATAAGAAAAAAGTGTGATTTCAGGAACCATGCAATTGCCATTTGAAAAAAAAAACAACAACAAAAATAAAACAACAACAAATAAACACCACACCAGGAATTTAATTTTAACCAAAGAGTCATAGAAGCTACTCCAAGTCCACATGGTAGTTCAGGTATCCTTAACTAGAGCCCTAGATAAATAAAAGCATGCAATAGAATTCCTGGCATATGTTTGTTTAGCTATAAAAGAAATGAATTTCATCTTTCGCTTACTATAATGCAAGTAGGAATGTATTGAAGCTTCAGTATGGCCGGTCCAAAACTTTTTGTTATGAGCTGAGATAATTTTTCTTTTGAGTATTTAAAACTTGAAAGTATAAATATTAAAAGTTAAAATTGAATATTTATTTGTTTCCAAAGATTGAATGTAAAAGTAATTAAGATATATATAAGCTAAAAATATATTGAAAAATGTAATGAACATGTTTTATTTAGCTGATATAATAAGAATTGTACTAGCTTAATATGAGATAATTGACATTAAGAGAAAAAGAAAGGAAACATCTGATGTTGAAAACAAAAGAAATTCTGATTACTAAGGTTAAGATATTTGGAAATTAATAGAAAATAAGAATGTGGCATTGTATTACTAATTAGATGATGTAAGATGGTGAGAAATAGAATAGGTTTGAATAGATAAGATGTGTATCCTGAATATTAGAGTTTATGATGAATTTGATAATGGGAATTTTGGTTACTCAAAATCTGGAAATTATAATCAATAAATGCTAAATTCAAATATTAACAGAAAATTAAAAATTGGGAAAATTAATTAGGACATTGATTGTCTATAAGGACCGGATGTTAAAATAACTAGGATATGTATAAGGTAAAAATTATTGATAACTGTAAGAATGTTACTTTTATTCAATTGATATAATAATAATTGTATTAGTTTAAACATGAGACAGTAAATGCTAAGCGGAAAAGAGAGAAAATATTTAATGTGTTACTTTAAGATTTCTGTTAAAGATACTTGTACATTATTGAATTATTGGTTAACCCAGTTGCCATGTTGCTTTTTAAATACTTAAATGTAAAATTAGAAAATCAATAAAACTTTTTTTAAAAGAAATGTATTGAAGCTTCATTATGGCAGGTCCCAAACTTTGTGTCACCAGAGGCAGAATATCAGCTCTCCCACTTATGTTCTAAAACTCACAAATCCTCTTTCAAAAATTGTCCCTAGGCTTATTTTGCAGGAGGATTTGTGTTCATCACTTGCATTGAAGCAGCCCCATTCTTTGCTTTACAAGAGCTGTTTCTAAGCTTATTTAGTTCAGCATCTTTCTGCTTTCCACAGTATCTATTACTCTGGTGGTTATCCATCATAGACATGCTACTTATCTAATATGGATCTTTTCTATTAGTTAATTTTATGGTTTTAATATGCAACTCAGTCAGAAACTTGCTCTTCTTCAAATAATTGATATTGTAAAGAATTAAAGACCAGAAAGCCAAGAGGGACATGGGATTGCTTAGAGGAATTCTTCTCAATGTTGCTCCAACTGTATGTCAGCACTGCAGTCTAGCAAGCTTAAGTAGCCAACACAAGGAATAAATAGATTGATGTGAATTAATTGGCCATTTCTTTGATAAGGTGCACCTACTGAGCCTGTAGCATGCTTAAGCTAAGCATGCTAAGCTAAGAGACTTATATTTATTCACAAAGTAATTGCCTTCAAAATCAAACAAAATAAATGTATTTTTTTAAAAAATACATCCTACCTACATAACAGCTACCAGGTAATTAGATTGTGGGGGTGCTATGTTATCATTTTATTTATTTATTTGCTATGTACAAGATCTCCAGGAAATAATTTAATTGTGGCATGTTTCTCTCAAATTTTTGCTACAGCTTTATCTGATATATCAAATTGTCAGGCAAATTGTACATTCAGTAATGGGATAGGTTTGCAATGTAATGTAAATAAAGAAAGGCAAGGGGGGCAGGATAACAGAGATAATAATAATAATAATAATAATAATAATAATAATAATAATAATAATAATAATAATAATAATAATAATAATAATAATAATAATAGGACCTTGGAGGTCATCTAGTCCAACCCCCTGCTCAGGCAGGAAACCCTATACCATTTCAGACAAATGGCTGTCCAGTCTCTTCTTAAAAACTTCCAGTGTTAGAGCATTCACAGTTTCTGGAGGTAGGTTGTTCCACTGATTAATTGTTCTAACTGTCAGGAAATTTCTCCTTAGTTCTAGGTTGCTTCTCTCTTTGGTTAGTTTCCATCCGTTGCTTCTTGTCCTGCCTTCAGGTGCTTTGGAGAATAGCTTGACTCTCTCTTCTTTGAAATATATAGTTTAGTGCAGGCATGTCAAACTGCCAGCCCGCAGTCTGGATGCCGTCACGCTGAAACCACACCCACCCCATTGCCAGCAATGGGGAAAAACTCCCGATGTCAACGCTGCTAACATCAAATGTCATTGCTTGACAAGAGATGAAGAAGTAGCCATTTCATATGTTAAAACTTTGTATTGCTTTAAAATATTTAGTTTAAGGTTGGGAGGGAGAATGCATAGGATTGCACCTTCAAGGCCATCTCACTAACTAAAGAAGATAAGGCCTTCGTGGGTTTTCTAATGGAAGGGAAAATGATTCTTTAAATTAATTGGATAATATGATTAATGACAAAATTAGAAAGGTGGAGAATTGTGTTTTAATCTATTGTGCAAAGGGCAGAGATTTCAGATTCCAGCTTCCAAGCATTTATGCAGTTGATTAATGAGGTCCTACATGAACACCTATACAAAGGGGTTTTAGTATACCTTGATGACATCCTGATATACAGCACGAATATGACTGACCATATAAAACTGGTCAGAGAAGTGTTAAAGAAACTATTGAATGCCAAACTTTATGTCAAATTGTCAAAATGTGAATTTTATCAAACCCGATTAGATTATCTTGGCTATAGAATCTCCAATGAGGGTATCGAAATGGACCCAGTAAAAACCATAATTGAATGGCAGCCCCCAAAAACATGCAAACAGCTCCAGAGCTTCCTAGGGTTTGTCATCTTCTACCATCAATTTATTCCCTCTTTTGCTGAGATTGCTCTACCTCTTACAGAACTACTCAAAATGGGAAAGGGAGGGGGAAAACTGTGACCTGGCCAACCGCCAGCATGAACTATGAGTTGTCAGAAAGCTTTTGAGAACTTAAAAAGACTATTTGCAGCTAAACCAGTCCTAAAGCACCCCTGCCCAGGGGAGCCCTTCATAATTCAGGCAGACACCAGCGACATGGCAGTCAGAGCGTTGTTATTGCAAAAGAATAAAAGTGGGGTCCTGCAACCTTGTGCTTACACCTCTAAGAAATTTACTGAAAGTGAGAGGAGACGGACAGTCTGGGAGAAGGAGGCCTTCACTATTAGTTGGGGGCTATTAAACTGGCGGCACTACTTAGAAGGGAGCAAGGTGCCTTTTGAAGTATGGACAGATCACAAAAATCTAGAGGCACTAAAAACTCCCTGCAAATTGTCCCCAAAACAAGTACGATGGGCACAGTACTTCAACCATTTTAACTTTATTCTAAATTACATACCAGGAAGAAAAAAACTTCCTAGCTGATGTGCTATCCTGATTGCCACAGTACAAAAGCAAACACAAAGAAGTTCACAAGGCAATTATCCCTGGTCCACAAACTGCAGCCCAACTCACACCTCACAGGACTCCTAATCCTGATGACCCCAGGGTAAAGAAAATAAAGTGAGAACTCCTCACTGATCAATCGTTTAAAGACAATCAGACATCCCTAACATGCAGGGATGGTCTGGCTTACAAGGGAGGAAAATTTTACTTGCCTGAAGCTCTTTGTCTTAATGCCCTCAAACACAGCCATGATTTCAAACAGGCTGGACATTTTGGATATCTAAAAACTCTACATCTCACTCACCAGCAATTTTGGTGGCCGGGACTAAAACGAGACACAGAAAACTATGTCAATAGCGGTACTGTATGTGCCACCATGAAAAGGATCCCAGGAAAGACCCGTGGGTTACTGCAACCGGTGGCGAAACCTTCTCAACCATGGGAAGAAATAGCTATGGACTTTATAGTAGACCTACCCGACAGTAGAGGAAATACTGTCATTTGGACTGTGATAGACCTATTTTCAAAACAAGCTCACTTTATCGCCTGCAAAGGACTTCCATCGGCTCAACACCTGACTAAGTTGTTCCTAAAACATATCTATCGACTACATGGTGCCCCTAAGTGAATAATTTCAGACAGAGTGGTGCAGTTCAAAGTGAAATTTTGGAGAAACTTTCTAAAATTAATTGGATCCTCTCAAGGCCTTTCAACTGCTTTTCACCCGGCTACTAACGGAGCCGCAGAATCCACCAACAAAATGGTGGATGCTACGTCTCTTACCAACAAACAAACTGGACCAACCTTCTCCCTTTTGCAGAGGTGGCTTACAATAATTCAGTACATAGCAGCACCGGCTACACTCCTTTCCATGTAGCCACAGGGAAAGAATTCAACCCTATACCAGAATACCCTCAGTTACCCTCTGCTTCCCAGATTCTTGATCATTGGGTGAGGGGTTGGAAAGAAGTTTGGAAAATTACAAAAGTGGCCTTAAAAAAAAACCTTTGAGACCTACTAAAAGCAACCTGACAAAAAGAGAGCTCCCCAAAGAACATTCCAAGTTGGGGAAAAAGGTCTATTTGTCGACCAAATACTTACACCTTAAACTACCCAATAAGAAATTGGGACCAAAATTCTTGGGGCCTTTCCCCATTGTGAGAATCATCAACCCGGTCACAGTAAAATTGAAACTACCCAAACTTTTGGGGAAAATTCACCCAGTGTTCCATTGTAGCTTGCTGAAAACTTTTCGAACCTCCACCTTAAGACTTGCCCCTAAGAAAGCACCTGGACCCCTTGTGGTAGCAGCTGAGACACATTATGAAGTGAAACATATTCTTGACTGTACAATCTTTAAGGGGAAATTGCAATACCTAGTACAATGGAAGGGATACCCATTGTCTGAAGCCATTTGGGTGAAATCTACTCATGTGAAAGCTGACAGACTTATCAAAAGGTTTTATGAGAAACACCCCAACAAACCAAAAGCCAGTTCCTAACTTGTGTTTTGTTTGCACCTTCAAGGCCATCTCTCTAACTAAAGAAGATAAGGCCTTGGCGGGTTTTCTAATGGAAGGGAAAATGATTCTTTAAATTAATTGGAGAATATGATTAATGACAAAATTAGAAAGGTGGAGAATTGTGTTTTAATATATTGTGCAAGGGGCGGAGATTTCAAATTCCAGCTTCCTTTCAAGCAAGCATTTGCTGGTGTATTAGGTTAATAAAAGACTTTTAAGGTAAACGATGCCTCAGAGTCACTTGAAAAGCCCATACGTCGGAAACTTGACACCCGATATGTCGCGCAACATCACATGACATCATGAGTTTGATATGCCTGGTTTAGTGGTTCTTGAGAACCTTGGGGTGTAGTCCATTTGGTCCTGGTGATTTGAACTCGTCTAGGGTGTACAGCTGTTCCCTTACCATTTTCTTGCCTATTTTAACTTGTGTGTCTAATCTGTTTTTTACAGTACTATTTTTGATAGGTTGGACTATTTTTTCCTTTTGTGTAAAGATGGATGCATATATCTAAGGGTGTGATTTATTCTACCTTGTAGCAGTTTGATTCAGATTCTTCTCCCAAAACAGAATGAAAAATTGTGTGGTGATAATTAGGTTTGCCACGCCATCAGCCCCTTTGTTTACAAATCATTCCCAACACCCTTTAAAACCAACCAGCAATTTATCTATTTGTCCTGACATTTGCAGATCAAATACTTTCTGCACAGTGCTATCTTCAGGCTTGCTGCAAAGCATCTTTGGCCAATCACTGCTTACTGTTTAGGGTCAAACTAGATAATCATTGACTGTAATGTTTCCGGGGTTTTCAGTGCTCTGTGAATTAACAAACATCTTGTCTACCTTCTTTTAGAAAAAGATAAACCAGGCATGCATATTTGTCTGCAAGTACAGTATTTGTAGAATTTCCCAGTGAGTTGCAAAACCTTTTTCCTATGTGGTATGCTACTGTGATAGTTGCAAATAAATAAGAAATGGAACTACTTATAAATTCTCTGAGAAAGCTCAAAAACTTTCAATTCACAATGGGTCTAGATCAATAAAGTATGAATAGTCCTTGACTTATGACCATTCATTTAACAAGCATCTGAAGTTATACCAGTGCTGAAATAGTAACTTATGACTTGTCTTTACACTTAGAATGGTTGCAGGGTCCCCACAATCATGTGATAAAAATTCTAGCTTGGCAACTAGCATATACTTATGATGATTTAGCAACTGTAACTGTAATAGAAAGAAAGATAGAAATCCTGAGATACTGATTTACGGTGTTTTTTTTTTAAAAGGGAAGACTTTCATCCATGGCAATAACTCCAGCTGTAGACATTTTGTTGCCATTTTTTGTTGTTGTTAAGAAAGAAGGGCACCAATTGTAAGAGAATGCTACTTCATTCTTAACATAATTTTTAAATCTTTAAAATTACAGCCAGTCATTAGATTCAATGAATTATAAGTTTATAAGACCATTTATAAAGGCTACTGCTAAGCTTGTAAGCTGCCCTGAGTCTTTGGAGAAGGGCGGGATATAAATGGAATTAAAATAAAATAAAATAAAATAAATAAAAATTTAAGGCAGACATGTCGAACTTGTGATGTCACATGACGTTGCACAATGTATCAGAGCTTTTTCTCCATTGCCGGCAATGGTGTGGGCACGGCAGTTTGACATCCCTGATTTAAGGTATCAATGGAGAAAACCTAAAAAAATGGCTGATCTATCATATCCTTAAATGGCTGGTACCTTTTTGAAATACTATTTATATTTTTCAGTTTTTAGAGTTTAACTGCCATTTTGTGAAACTTATATCCAATGGGGGATTGCTCAGTAACTATAGTTTAGGGACTGAATGTTGTATATTCTCCTGAATGTTGTATATTCCAGAATTTCCTCACTTGTTTAGGTCTTATCTGCATATAGACACATTTTTTAAAATATTTTTCCTCACCAGTACAGTGTCACTATTTTACTCTCCTTCACATCACTGGTTGGAAATTATACTCATTACCACAGATCATTAGTCTGCACTTGACTTGCTTATAAGAAAATAAAGTTACAGTAATGAATACCAAGGGAACTGCTAAGTCTCTAAAGGATAATTTTATAATGTGTATGTAGTGGGGGAGGAAGGATCTCCATTGGCTTTAACTTCGCTAATTGAACAGGATAGATTTGGCTTTTGCGCTTTCTAAGGCAAATGAAGTAACAGAAAGTTGTTATCAAGATTGAAGGCAGCTACTCTAGTGCAAAAGGATTCACTACAAGACACCTTCTATTTTACTGTAGTCTTCTTATCATTCTCTTGTAATTAACCCAAGTTTGGAGATATGTAGATTTCTGTCTGTCTGTCTGTCTGTCTGTCTGTCTGTCTGTCTGTCTGTCTGTCTATCTATCTATCTATCTATCTATCTATCTATCTATCTATCTATCTATCTATCTATCTATCTGGATGTTATTGACAACTATATGCAGCACAAATTTAGCCCAGATCAAAGGTGTCAACAGGGTATGGAAATATAGCCAGTAATATCTTCCTTGATCCTTGTTTCAAACATTTTTTTTAAAATATCCTTTTTAGTAATAGAATTAATTAATGAAACTGTGATTCTAGTCTTTAGGCATGATGGGTGATTTGGGGCCAGTCACTTTCTCTCAGAGAAAATCATGGAAATGAGTGTGAAGTATGTTCTCCATCTTAAGATGTTTATAAAAATAATAAAGGCAAGATATACAAGCCTGAATATCTAAATGTTCCTAAGCAAGTCACTTGCTTCCAATTTACCACTGGACCCCACAAAAGCATAATGAGACTCCTTATCCAGAAAGTTGACAGTTGGGACAAAGAACATTATCATTTTCAATATTGGTACTAGCTTTATTATTATAATATCTACAGTATCTACAAACAATGGGAATTGGCACATTATATTCTCAGGTTCCTAGCCATCAATGCAATATGTAAACATACTTTATGTCTGGCACAAGAAATAAGGAAACAAGGTGGTTCAAATGACTACAGGTGTATTGCATGCTAACACTGTCTACAAGAATCTGAACTACTAATGTTCAAAGCAAATAGATGGTAGATAAGTAGTTGACGGAATTCAAGCTGAGGTGGACTTAGATCATCTCCTGTACTTTTTTTCATTACCTGTCTTGTTTTAGATCTCTAGCAACTATAAAAAAATTGGCAGAAAACTGGCTGATCTGAAGATAGTTAGATCTGAAAAAGCAAGAAGCTCAGGGAAGGAAATTGACTTCATAGAAATCTGATAGGTATCTGTATTGGGACTAATTAGGACTCTTAAAACATCAACTCTTCCTCTTCATCAGAGGACTCTTCATTGTAATTCTGGACATCATCAGTCCTGATAATCAACAACAGTATAAGACTTTTTTCTGTGTATTACTTTTCCCCCCTTAAGATTCAAAATTGAAATAAAATAATTCCATATAGAACTTCCTAGGGGACACGGAATAAAATAAAGCAATACCTTTGAGCTCAATTTTATGAAACACTATTGCAACAGTAAATGTATTTAATAACCTTCATAAGAGCAGAACTTTAATTCCATGAAGGAATTTTTGCTTCAGAGTAATCAAGTCTGTGGATTTGGGGGATTCATTTAACTTATTCTAAACAAAAACATTTAGTTAGAAGACTCATCTGAATTTTAAACATCGATTGAATCTCAGTACACTGGGAAAGCTACACAGAACTGTTTGCAAAACATCATTTTCCTTTGGATAATAAAGAGAATTGTGTTGCAGAATAAGGAGGATAACCTTGACAGAGATTGGTCAGATCTGTTAACAAAGTGAGGATAGGAAAGACATAGTTTAAGTCCAAAACAAGAGTAAGGCAAGCATAAACAACTCAGGCAGATACCTCTCAAATTCACATGAGTATAAGGGGGAGAGGAGTAAACCACAATTAGACTAGTAAAATTATGTTGCCAATATTAATAAGGTATCCTTCATAATGGATTGACAAGAATTAACTGGTTTTTCTAAAATTAGAAGATGTATTACTAATATTTTGAGCCCAGTGTAGCGCATTGTTTATTTCATGGCAAGAAATTCCCATGGTTACTGAATTCAAACTAACTGATGTAGGTATTATTCTGCATATTTTGAAATTTAAAAATACAGATGGGAAATACAAAACAAAGAATAGAATTTGAAAATCTTTCTTCCATATTGTAGCCAGATATGGTTGAACTTTTCTTTGCAATATTCTTTATCACTTAATATACCGGCCAGGGATGCTGTTAATTATA
Source organism: Vipera ursinii (assembly GCF_947247035.1). Lineage (NCBI taxonomy): Eukaryota > Metazoa > Chordata > Lepidosauria > Squamata > Viperidae > Vipera > Vipera ursinii. The sequence goes on along the minus strand of NC_139516.1, from coordinate 132,625,281 downwards.
ATAATTATAAGAATAGTTGTAAGTTACAATGGATGCAAATAAGTACATAGATCTAGGGAACATCACTGCTAAAGGATAGTCATGAGTGGATGTAAGCAGTGAAGATTAGAAATATGAGACCAATATTCAAATCCACTGGATCAAGTAATGAGTAATTACTTGAGTAATGATAGTTGGGAAGTGTGATCTGTTATAAGTCTATGTAACTCATTTTTATGATCCTGTAATCCCTTAATTGTTGGTAGAGTCTTCATATACACTAAAATTACCTTGCTTCTGTGTCTGAAGTTAAGAAAGGAGGAGCAAGAAGCTCCAGGTGGGACTTCAGATAATTTAATTTGAGTGGCTGTGATTCATATTAAATTATCCTGAAATGTTGAAGTATTTAATTAAAAGGTTTTAATTTCCCTGCCATCACCTTTGCCATTTCCTTAGTACATATCTATTTTATTAAAACAGCCTGTGTTATTTTGCCTTCATTTTTACACATGGTCCATAGTTGCATACACACACACACACACACACACACACACACACACACACACATATTTGTGTGTGTGTGTGTGTGTGTGTGTATTCAAAGGCATAAAAAATTCTGATAAATAAGCTAGCCTTTGGCAAATTTTAGCCCACTTCAGTCTAACAAGGTCTACTTTTTAATTACAGCTGAACACTCCTTTATAATATGTGGGCCTGTGGGATTTTGTTTTATTACTAACAAGTTGCAATGATGAAGAACTCTGAAAGTTTTCAGGGGACTTGGCTTCTTGGTTTTGCCTTTTCATAGAAAGATAATACAACTACTATTTATCCCATATTGTATCTTTAAAAATGAAAGAATAAATGTTTGTGATTCCAGGGAGAAGAGATTTCCTATGCATGCTAGATGTTTATGCAAAAAAATACACAAAAAATCCTTCCTTCCTCCTCCCTCCCTCCCTCTCTCCCTCCCTTACTTACTTACATAGCTATTCATCTTGTGTGCCAGACAGTGATAAAGAACTGATCATTCAGCATGATAGAAACATACACTGAAACTTTGTAGTATCATTCAGCAGACCAATGACTCCAGCCATCACTTTGGGGGCTAGAGCAGGGGAAACCTACATACACACGCACACACACACACACACACACACACATATTCATCACTGTCTTTAGGTACTGAGAGAAGTGGTACTAACAACAACCATTTTTTTTATCTACCCCTTTTATTTCCCTGATTGGGCAGGAGAAGCAAGGTAGGGAGACCAGCATGAAGGAACAGCTCCTTTGGTACCAATTTCCTGATCCCAGAAAGTGATCACTTCAAGGGACCAGTTAACAGGCAGAAGCATATTATCTATCTATCTATCTATCTGTCTATCTATCTATCTATCTATCTATCTATCTATCTATCTATCTATCTATCTGTCTGTCTGTCTGTCTGTCTGTCTGTCTGTCTGTCTGTCTGTCTGTCTGTCTGTCTGTCTGTCTGTCTGTCTATCTATCTATCTGTCTATCTATCTATCTATCTATCTATCTATCTATCTATCTATCTATCTATCTATCTATCTATCTATCTATCTATCTATCTATCTACCTAGCTACCTAGCTACCTATATCTCCCCCCACTTTTTTGCCATAAGGTGCACAAGCAGCAGGGGAAAAGAAAGGGTCTCTATCACTGGCTGGGGCCCGGGAGACGTCAGAGGAAGAATAAAGAGAATAACTCCTTCGGTGCCAAATCTCTGATTCCACAGAGGTATCAGAAACCTGACAGCCACATTTCCATCTATCTTCAGCAATGAATACCTGGTGCCAAAGAATTTTCCCCACCTCTCTTCCCAACTTATTCTTTGGGAAGACAGAATCCCTATTCTATGAAACTGAAAAAAAGAAAAGGAAATGGGGCTCATCTACAGTACTTTGTGACAAATCTTTCTTTCTGTTGAATCCTTGATTCATAAAAGGTAAAAATAAAAATTGTCAGGATTATCCCATCCCATCCACTCTTTGAATAGTGGGGTAAAAGATACCTACTTTAACTTCCCTGATGGAGAGTTTTTTAGAAACTTAAAAAATGTACACACTCTTTTGTAAACTTTCAACTTAGTACTAACAGTATTTTTTAAATAAGAATGTTGTGGTTTACCAATCTATTTAAATAAAAAAATAAGCACCTTTGAGCTCAGTAGTGCCTATGCCTATCTTCTTACTATGTTTGAGATTACAGTTCTATAAAATTGGTTATTATGTTATACATGTTGATGTGTATTTGTGTGTGTCACTCTATATAATCATAATGAGCTGATATCTAATTATCAATATTCAGTGACCGAAGATTGTTTCTACCTGCAGATATAGGATTATATGTAGTGTTTATTATTTTCATAAAATATCTCTTTTGTCAATGACCTTCATGAAAACATGCCTTAAAATAAAATATATATCAGTATTATTTACTGATGTTACGCTCTAAGAATAAATACACTTGAGAGTCCTGTCCAGATCACACTAACATCAGAGTCCCATCTGGTCCTCTATAGCTGCAAATATATACAGTAAGTGATTACCACATCTCTGTGTTTTGTTGAGGGCAAAGTGAAAAATGTTTTCATTTCTTTTATCTTAGTTTAATATTACATTTTGCTCATAAATATTCAGACATGCTTGGCATTTAACATACATACACTATGCCCGTGAAGATGTTAATCTTTTAAATAAGTTTCCAATTTATCAGCAACATTTTTCTTGCATTTGGCTATCTACAAATGCAGTACTGTGATTAAGGATTAAAATGCCAGTTATTTCCTCTTTTCTCTCTAGTTAAACTATGCTTTAAGCAACCTTAGGTTGGGTTGTAGTATAAAAGATTATACACATGAAATCTCCCTTTCCAAACTGCTCTTACTAAATTTTCTATTAATCTGTTGGTAACTCTGATAACCAAGATTCAAATCAAGACTGAAAAAAGGTTGGACAGGAATAACCTTTAATAGATAAAAAACACAATTTATTTAATTATTTCATATGACAATATTTCAGTTTGAGATATTTGGCTTAATATTACTTCAAAACTGTGCTTCCGTGCAACAAAATACCTGTTGCCAGCAGAGAGATAAAATCCCATGAACTAAGACACAAAACTGACAGGAGGAGGAGATCAGGGAGTTCCTAATAAAAGGTTTCAAGCCAGAATAGTACAGTGCTAATGATTTTTTTAAAAGGACTGGAAACAATGGATGTGTGTGTGTCTGTGTGTGCATGTGTATATATATGTAGATCTTTGGTCATTCGGGTTTTTCCCCACGTAGAATTGGAGGTATCAGGGCGACGTTTTGACAAAATCCCATCCATCATCCTGAGGCTGGTGGCTTCAGCTTCGCTCTTCTGGGAGAAGTGTGTGCTAGTGGCTGTTTTTTCTTCTTTTTTAAACTGCCAGAGGGGTGTGGTCTGTGGGTGGAGGTGTGCTCTGATTGGGTATATATATATATATATACCCAATCAGAGCACACCTCAGAGCAAACCTGTATATGTATATGTATATGTATATGTATATGTATATGTATATGTATATGTATATGTATATGTATATGTATGTGTATATATATATATATATATATATATATATATATATATATATATATACACACATATACATATACATATATACATACATACACATATACACATACACATACACATATACACATACACATACACATACACACATACATACATACATACATACATACATACATATATTGATCAAAAAATAAAGGGAACACTTAAACAACACAATGTACTGTATTTAATAGTAGGATGTCTTATTTTCTGTTCCCTTTATTTTTTGAGCAGTATATATATTCCTATCCCATTCAACTGTTATGTTTTTGATCACGTTGCCCTATATTACACTCTTAATCCTAAATTAATTTGGGAAATATCTGTAATCTCAGATTAATCAAATGTGGTATCCCTATTTACACCCATCCCACCAAAAACTAGCATATGAAGTAATAAATAAAAACAAACAAAACAAAACTAGAAGAATACAACACAAATCAGAACAACCTAACCAAGACACAAATCATGAAGCAACTCCAATACTGCAACTATCAGAATCCATTTCTTTGGGGGGGGGGGTTTCCTTTTTCTTTTTCTCTCTCTGGGTTCTGCCAAACTCCTTTGGGAAGGGGGGAGGCTTTTGGGGAATTGTATGTTTGTTGGCCTTTCATTTTCCTGCTAAAATATAACCTCTTTGCTTCCTCTGTCTGCTTGCTCCTTGAACTATTTTTCCCTTTATGTCAACCTGGGGTGAGAAAGAAATGTACCTCTGGCCATCTGGCTTATCTCTCACTGCAGAAAGGAAGGTGTGAAGACCCAACAATGTCTTCACAACCTTGGGAATGGAGACTCATCAGCCTTGTTCCCACAGCAGACTTAACACCTGGGGATTGGCCCATTTGAACTGACCAGATGAACTGTTTGGGTGGGGTTTGCTTTTTGCTCCTTTAACCTATTGATTTGAGTGGGAAACCTTCAGATCCTGCCCTCTATGTCTGCTGTCAACTTCTCCTAATAAAAGTTCCTTTGGGGATGAATCTGTTTCTTGGGAAGAGGCATGGGAGGCATGCCCAATATCAGGAGTCATTGCAGAAACTGTCTTGTGCAAACTAGAATACCATGCCTTTCAAAACTACACATCTAAAATGTTGGTGCTGCTGTGTGGATGACACATTTGACATCATCAAAAGAAATGCACTGAAAGACTTACATATGCTACTGAACTCCACCTTCCCAGACATACAATTCACAATGGAGGAAGAAATGGCTAGACAATTACCATTTTAAGATATACTCATCAACAGGCAGGAAGATGGAAGCCTAGAAACCACAGTTTATCATAAGACCACCAAACTCCATGCATTCTTAGTTTCAACAATAACCATCCACTGTCACACAAAAAGAGCTGCGTCAGAACACTATATGGCAGAGTGAGGATCCACTGTCATACCCAGAAAGCTAAATAACTGGAGAGAAGGTACCTATATGAATAATTCAAGCATAATGGGCATTTATTACACAAGTATTTATTACAAGATGCCTATGCAAAAAGCAAAGAAGAGAAAAGAAAAAAGAAGGTAAAAGACCAACTATATGGCACACCGTGCCATACATCAAAAACATTTCAAGAAGCAGTAGAATGCAGTTTCTGAAATCTGCAAGTGGGCATTGCACACTGCCCAGAGGCTGCCATACAAGGACAGATTATGCATTGTAAAGATTGTTTGGAGGTGGGGAATACTTCTAATGTAATCTACCGGATCCCCTGCATAGATTGCCACCATGCCTCTGTAGGACAAACAGGGATGAAGCTAACCACCAGATTGCAAGAATACAAGTGAGCAGTCAGACAAGGAGACCTGATCTCATTGGTAGCCTCACATTGCAATGAACAAGGGCACACATTTAATTTCACAGCAAGTAAGATCATTGGCCATGCAGGTACAAAGATAGTCATGGAAATGATTGAAGCTTGTGAAATGGGCCCATTGTCAGTTAACACGAGTGCTGAATTACCACCAGCTTATTAAATATTTAAGAGCTGAGGGCTTGGCAGCACTAGGAAATGATAGTCAATCATCAGCCATCAACACACCAATCAGCCACTAGGAAGGCACCACATAAACATGACTCACAGAACAGCCCAACACACGTATTTCAGTAGAGAGAAATTCCCTGAAGATGAGCTCCAGCATGAGCCCCAAAGCTCAGAAGAGTAAATCTCTGGTCCTGGTGACTGATCCAAATTCAGTCTTAATTAATGTCTTCTCCCACTGAAGAATTTTGCTGGTTCAGGCCAAAATTCCATTTATCAAAGAGTAACTTGTAGAAGCTAGATGATTTTTGGAGGTTACCCAATGTTGATAGGAGGAAACCATCAGTGACCCTGTCATTAATAAAATTCTTTTTTAGTTATAGCATATTATTTAGAGGCAACACAGAGGATTTCTAAATTTTCCCTTTAAAATCACTGTAGTGCTAATGCTCAAATGTAGTGTAGCAATGATTCTATTGAGTTTTTCTATTGCAAAGAAGAAATAGTTACATCTGTTGATGGCAACTCTGTCCTGCTCCCATTTAAGGAGAATAAAATTATTTGCCAAGCTATGCAGAAACATATTTTGTCTTATCAATAATTAGAACATACTTGGTTTCTAAAAAATAGATTTAACCAATCAGTCTCGTGATTTCCCTCTCTCCGAATACGACTTTTGCCACATTCCTGGAATTAAACTTTAAAAAGGCCTGATATAATTTTATAATTAGGTGTATAACTATACCAATAATTCTTGTTTTTGCTATTTTATCAAGGGACATAAGAAAACAAGAGAGACAATGAGGAACTGAATGTGAGATAGACCAGAGGTCCCCAACCTTTGGGGCATCAGGGACCGGTTCCATGGAGAGAGGTTTTTCCACGGAACAAAGGATGTGTGGTTTTGTGTGCTGCCTGCATCCCACAGATGGGGCTTTGCTTCTTTGTGCAGCCCAGTTGGTGGCATGCTGTGGCTCAGTACTGGTCCATGGACCAGGGGTTGGGGACCTCTGAGATGGACAATGCAGGTAGTCCTTGACTTACAGCTGTTCATTTAGTGGCCATTCAAATTTACAATGGCACTGGGAAAAAAGTGACTTATGACCATTTTTCACAAAACCATTGAAGCATCCCCATGGTCACATGATGAAAATTCAGATGCTCACATTTTGAAAGCTGCAGTGTCCTGGGGTCACGTGATCTTTTGCAACCTTCTGACAAGCAAAGTCAATGGGGAAGCCAGATTCACTTAACAACCATGTTACTGATTTAACAACTGCAGTGATTCACCTAACGGTCCTAACCACTATTACAAGAAAGATCATAAAACGGGCAAGCTTCACTTCACAACGGTTTCACTTAGCAACAGAAATTTTGGGTTCAGTTGTGATTGTAAGTCATGGACTACAAAAAACAAAAAAGCAGTGAAGAATTCCTAAGGTGTAGCTTAAATTTCAGAAAGATTGTATCATTTGAGCTCTAAATACAAAGTTTTTTAAATTCTGAATAGAGAAACTTTTAAAAGCCTCCCCCAAACAGGAGATGTAAACTGTTTACATCAAAACCCTGTAAATCATGGGTGTCAAACTCAATTTCATGGAGGGCCGCATCAGCATTGTGGTTGCCCTCAGGGGGCCGGGTGGGTATGGCAAGGGTGGGCGTGGCCTACAGGGTGGGCATGGCTAGAGTGCGTATGGCCTACTGGGTTGGCGTGGCCAACTCTACATCGTTCGCATCAAGGGTGCCTATGGGGGCCTGGGCAGGAGTGGGACAGATCTGAGGGTCTCTGGCAGAAGGAGGGTCTCTGGGCCAGGGCCAAGGCAGTGGGGGCCGTTCCCTCACTGTTTCCAGCATGGCTTCGCGGGCCACATGAAACCACTTTGCGGGCCGGATCTGGCCCCCAGGCCTTGTGTTTGACATGTTTGCTGTAAATGATGGGTGGTTATAACAGAATAATAGAACAGAATAGCAGGAACCTTGGAGGTCTTCTAGTCCAATCTCCTGCTCAGACAGGAAACTCTCTATTTCAGACAAGTGGCTGCCCAATCTCTTCTTAGAAACTTCCAGCGTTGGAGCACCCACAACTTATGCAGGCAAGTCATTCCACTGATTAATTGTTTTAACTGTCAGGAAATTTCTCCTCGGTAAACTGAAGTTTTCTATAGGTGCAATGTGAGATATATTTAGACTTTCTCATCACTCGGGCGCTGGGCAGCCACCGGCTAGTTCATCGTACAGCCCCTTCCCGGCCTGTAAGCAGCCTCCGGGGCCCGGCTGGCTGGTCCGCGGCCTCCCCAGCTGACAGGCGGCCCGCCGCTGCGCCGTTCTTCTTGCTGGCCCATTCCCCGACATTCGGACGGGCCGCGGGGTGACTCACCGGACTGCCAGGCTCCCGCAGAGCACCCCGTCAGGCCCCGAAGCCTTCCGCCGGCGCCCGTCGTCTCCCGGAGGGCCAGGACGGCATTCGGCCCTCCCCAGCATTCCGGTGACCGGAGCAACCCACCAGGCCCCAAAACCTCCCGCCGGCGCCCGTCATTTCCTGGAGGGCCGTGTGCTGACCCGGCCCTCCAGGAAATGACGGGCGCCGGCGGGAGGTTTTGGGGCCTGGTGGGTTGCTCCGGTTACCGGAATGCTGGGGAGGGCCGAATGCCGTCCTGGCCCTCCGGGAGACGACGGCGCCGGCGGAAGGCTTCGGGGCCTGACGGGGTGCTCTGCGGGAGCCCGGCAGTCCGGTGAGTCACCCCGTGGCCCGTCCGAATGTCGGGCGTGCTCGGCCCGACATGCCGCCCCCCCTACCAAGGGTCCTCCTGCAGATGTAGAAAACAAGGTTATAGCATCATTCACTGTGCACACACCCCCATGACCCCCACCCCCCGGCCTGCCAGGGTGGGCTCGATGGAACGCCCGGATCAAACGTGGAGCATGGACGTCTTCCCGCGACACCCACGTTGCCTCCTCCACCGGGTACCCCTTCCACCGAAGGAGGTACTGTAGGGCGCCCCTCCGTACCCTGGAGTCCAAGACCTCCTGCACCTCATATTGGTTGGCGTGAACCGGTCCGGGACCCCCCTACCCTGCTGCCGCGGTAGCCGCTGGAGCAGGTTTCAGCAGGCTACTATGGAACACCGGGTGGACCTTACCCAAAAACTTAGGCAACCGCAGCCGCACCGTCACCGGGTTTACCACCTGCACCACCCGGAACGGCCCGAGGTATTTGGGTCCTAGCTTACGGCACGGGACCTGTAACCGTAAATACTTGGTGGACAAGTAAACCAGGTCCCCCACCCGCGGTGTAGCAAAGGGTTTTCGTTTTTTGTCCGCCTGTGTTTTGGTCGCCACGGCGGACCGATCCAATGCTTCCTTCGCCGCCCCCCAGGCAGCTGTGATTTGACGCATCCAGTCAAGCGGTGAGCACGGAGATCCCTCTTCCTGAGGGCATTCACTGAAGGGAACGAACTCGTGACCAGTGACCACCCGATATGGAGAGAAGCCAGTACTACTGTGAACTGCGTTATTGTATGCGACTTCAGCAAGCGCTAACAGGTCCACCCAGTCCGACTGCCGGAAAGAAACATAGCTCCGTAAATAGCGTTCAACAGCAGCGTTGGCTCGTTCTGCGGCCCCGTTGGTGCTGGGGTGATAGGCGGTACTCAATCCCTGGGACGAGCCGATATGACGCAGGAACTCTCTCCAAAACCGGGCTGTGAACTGCACCCCTCTATCCGAACTCACACGCCGCGGCACTCCATGCAGTCGGTATACTTGCATGAGGAACAACCAAGCTAGGCGACGGGCTGATGGTAACCCCTTACACGGGACAAAGTGTGCCTGTTTAGAAAACAGGTCAACTACTGTCCAGATAACGGTGTGACCCTTACTCTCTGGGAGGTCCACAACGAAGTCCATGGCGATGTCCTGCCAAGGCCGAGTTGGGTCAGCTACCTGTTGCAACAACCCCAAAGGCTTCCCAACTTGGGGCTTTGTAGTGGCACAAATATGGCAACGCCGTACGTACTGCTCGATGTCACTCTTCATGCGGGGCCACCAGAATTGACGACGTGCCAGATGTAAGGTTTTCACAAACCCAAAATGTCCCACCTGTTTGGCGTCGTGACACCCATGCAGAACGCGTGGCCGCACGGTTTCGGGCACATACAGTCGTGTTCCATGCCACGCTAAACCGTCCCGCATAGTTAATAGTCCCGGGTTACTCTGCAACCAGGCATCCTCCTGCAAGGTCCTTTGGATGGCCTGGTTCAAATTTTCCTCCGACACCTGTCTAGCACTCTCCGAACCAATCCCCTCGGTTGCCAGTGTCGGGATGAGTGCCTGCACCACCTCCTCCCTCTTGCTGTCAAACTGAGGCATGCGTGACAAGGCATCCGCCAGAAAGTTCCGACCCCCCGGCACATACTTCAGTACAAAACGGAAGCGACGGAAGTATAAGGCCCATCGGACATGTTTAGGCGACAAGCGACGAGGGGTTTGTAGAGCTTCCAGGTTTTTATGGTCCGTCCACAGTTCGAACGGACGGGAGGCCCCCTCCAGAAGATGTCGCCAGGTTTCCAAAGCCCAACGGACCGCATAAGCCTCCTTCTCCCATACTGCCCAGGCACGTTCAGTGGGAGTCAGTTTCTTAGAGGCATAAGCACACGGCTGCAGGACCCCGGCACTGTTCCGCTGAAGGAGGACGGCCCCAAGAGCAACATCGCTCGCATCCGCCTGTACGACATAAGCTAGCTTAGGGTCGGGATGTCTCAAAACGGGCTCTTTAGCAAAGAGGGACTTCAGTTCCTCGAACGCCCGCTGACACGCGGTGGACCACTCCAATTTCAGCCCCGGACGCGGGCGTGTCTTCAACTGTCGTGTGCGCAGAAGATCTGTTAACGGCAGGGCGATGGCTGCGAAACGTGGGATGAATTGTCTATAAAAGTTGGCAAAGCCAAGAAAACTTTGCAACTGTCGCCGAGTCTGCGGTGCCTGCCACTGTTGAATGGCATGTACCTTTCTAGGGTCCATCTCCACCCCCGCCGCCGATATACGATACCCAAGGTAGTCCAGCTGGGCCTTATGGAACTCACACTTGGACAGTTTAACATAGAGCTGCGCTTCCAGCAGTCTTGACAACACCTGCCGCACAAGAAGCACATGCTCCTCCAATGTGTCCGAGTAAATCAGGATGTCGTCCAAGTATACCAAAACACCCCGATACAGGAACTCATGCAGGACCTGATTGATCAATTGCATGAACACAGCGGGAGCTCCCTGTAGGCCAAAAGGCATCACTCGGAACTGGAAACTGCCAAGAGGACAATTAAACGCGGTCTTCCACTCGTCCCCGGCTTTGACCCTCACCCGGTAATAGGCTTCCCTGAGGTCCAACTTGGTGAATACCCGGCCTGTCGCCAAATGGGCCAGCATGTCCTTCATCAAAGGAAGGGGATAGAGGTGCTCCATGCACACCGCATTAACCCCCCGGTAGTCCACACACAAGCGCAAGCCCCCATCCTTCTTTTCACGAAAAAGAACTGGCGCCGCCACCCGGGATCGTGCTGGTTGAATAAATCCTCTTTCCAAGTTCTTATCTATGTACCGCCGTAACTCCTGCATCTCTTTTGGAGACATGGCGTACATACGGGGCTTAGGTAGTCTGGCCCCAGGTTCGAACTCAATAGCACAATCCGTCGGCCGATGGGGTGGTAACGAATCGCACTCCCGCTCATCGAAGACGTCCATTAAATCCGAGTAGACCCGGGGTACATGCACCTTCGAGTCATCCGTGACCCCGCAAACCTTCTCCCGCGTCCCCGTGTCCTCCGGCCCCAGGAAGGAATGGTGGAGAGGGGGCTCGGGGCCCAAACCCACCCGAAGATGATGACTACCCCCCTCCCACCAAATCGTGGGGCCCCATTTATCAAGCCACGTAAGGCCCAGAATAAGAGCTTCAGTCATAGAGGGCACCACAACAAAACGCAAAATTTCCCAGTGGGCCCCCAATTCCAGCCGGACAGGTTCGGTGACGTGGGTGATAGGAGCCCCCCCAAGGAGCGACCCATCCACTTGTTGGAAACGAAGAGGGGTTACCAGTCGTTGCAACCGGATACCCACTGCAGCCACTGTTTTCTGGTTGATTAGACACCGGGTGCTCCCCGAATCGACCAAAGCCCTAACCGCCCGCCTTTGCCCAGACACGGGGCTCACCAATGCCACGGGGAACACAAAAGGACACACCGGAGCGCTTACCATCGGATCATCCTCCAACTCCAGATCCTCAAGGTCTTCCGTCGGCACGGTCTGGGTAGTTACGGGCCCGGTTGCGAAAGGAGGTGTCGTCACCCGACGGCTGTCGTCAGCTGCTTGATAAGCAGTTCGGGACCGCTCCGAGGTCTTCCTAGCAGGCAAAGCCCGTGTCGAAGTTGCTGGAGGAACCATCCGGGCTGGCGGGAGCGGGCATTCAGCCGCCCGGTGACCTGGCTGGTCACATCGGAAACACCTAATACCAGGACGTGGTGGCGGTACAGGGTTGGCCTTGGCCACCGGCAGGCCGGGCCGCTCCTCCACCTTCACCCTTTCGGCCGGCCGCCGGGCCCCGGTCACCCCCTCAGACCTTCCTCGAGTATCCTGCAAGCCAATGTCCAGCTCAATAGCCACCCGGAACCAGTCCTGCAGGCGGGCCGGAACCCCTCTTACCACACAAGCTCGTCGCAAAGCACTATCCAGTCCAGCCTTAAAGTGATGCACAAGAAGGCGTTCAGGCCATGACCGTAGCCTCCCGGCCACCTTCCGGAACTCCCCAACGTAACGCACTGCCGGTTTTCCTTGTTGGCGCAGATCCAACACTTCGGCCTCGGCATGGAGCACTCGTGAGATATCTTCAAAACGGGCCCGTAAAGCCTCCAGGAAAAGACCAAGGTCCCCGAGCTCACGGGCATGATCGCCATAAAGGTCAGCCGCCCAGGCCGCAGCCTCTCCTTGTAGACATGCTGTGACAGCCACTACCATCGCCCACTGGGACGTATAGGCCGGGCCGTATTGGTCCATGTGATTAATCACCTGCCCCAAAAACATTGCCAGGCGGTCTGGATGACCATCATAGACCACGGTCAGGGGCGGAGGACCCCACGCCAGCCCTTGTCCCCAAGGACCCAGCGGCATCCCCTGGGCTGAAACCCCCCCATCTGGTCGTGACGGCTGCTGTCTTGGTCTTCCGGTTACGCTGTCCCAGGGAGTCATGCCGCTTGGTACTGCCGTAGTGGGAGCCGAAACCCCGGGACCTCTGGGAACCTCAGGGTGGCGGTCTGATCCCTGGTACCTCGGGCTGTCCATACGGAAGCGGGGTGGGCTAGACCGCCGAGCAAGGCCACCTGGGAGGGACCACTGCCCCTGGTCAGACTCATCTGGAACAGACCAAAGCCCAGGCTCCCGACCCCTCACTTCCCCGAACCGCTCTCTGAGAACCTCCATAGTACGGTTGCCCGGAACGGTGGAGTAACTCCATTCTTCACCGCTGTCCTCCATGAAACACCGCTCCCTCCACTCAGTAGACGCACCTTTAGGCCGGTTCATCAGGCCTTGGCCGAGCCCTCGATGATCCCCATCAGAATGCGTCCACCGATCGCTGCTGCGCCTCTGCACTGCAACCTCCTGGGGCCCCGGACCAGGGCCTTCAAGTGGGGGGGGGTTTCCTTCCGCCGCACCAAGGGCAACGCCTCCTCCCCCACCTCCACCGACTCCAAGAGCCCAGCCGCAGCTCCAGCTTCCTCCTGCTCCTCAGCCAGTGGTGCAGAATCCTCCGTGCCTTCTGCCATAGCAAACTGCTGAGGAAAGAGCTCCCCGCAAAGAATAAAGGAACGCTGACTTACTTTCAGACCCCGTCCGACGAGTCACCCAAAGATTGAAACTGGAACGGGAGCTGGTTCTTCTAAGCCGTGTTTATTGTCCGCATAAACAGTCGCTCAAAGACAAATGAAGTCAGCATTGACTTTACAGCACAGTCAACGCTGTTAAATAACCGGCAAGGCCAACTCCCACCACCACACCCTCAATTACACCACCACGCCCCCACCCTACTTAAACCCCGTCTCCCAAGGCTCCCTCCTTTTGGCTCCCGTCCCACCACCAATGCAGCCGGTAAGTTACCCCCCAGCCTAAACCTCCCCCTTTTCCCCCAAAGCTCTGCCTAGACTCTTCTTTCCCCTCACCACCCCAGACCGCCGCAAGCTGCTCGCTAAACCCCTTCCCGGCCCACCGGTCGTCTCCGTCACCCCCTGGCCCACCCAGGCACCCATTCTTGCCCTGCAGCTCGGGCGCTGGGCAGCCACCGGCTAGTTCATCGTACGGCCCCTTGCCGGCCTGTAAGCAGCCTCCGGGGCCCGGCTGGCTGGTCCGCGGCCTCCCCAGCTGACAGGCGGCCCGCCGCTGCGTCATTCTTCTTGCTGGCCCATTCCCCGACCCGTTGGAGTAGCGTGGGCGTGGCCAGCCGTTTCCGGACCCCGGCAGCATGGCGAGGAGGTGAGGATGCCGGCGAACGATCCTGCGGCCTGGTAAGTTGCTCCGGGCGGCTACCGGGACGCTGGGGAGGGCCGTGTGCTGACCCGGCCCTCCAGGAAATGACGGGCGCCGGCGGGAGGTTTTGGGGCCTGGTGGGTTGCTCTGGTTACCGGAATGCTGGGGAGGGCCGAATGCCGTCCTGGCCCTCTGGGAGACGACGGGCGCCGGCGGAAGGCTTCGGGGCCTGACGGGGTGCTCTGCGGGAGCCCGGCAGTCCGGTGAGTCACCCCGCGGCCCGTCCGAATGTCGGGAGTGCTCGGCCCGACAACTGTGATTACAACTCAGTTAGAAAACAACCACAAATCAGTTCCTTTTTATTTTTGCCATGTCAAAAAGACTTTGTTGGCAGTGGCTGCTATTTCAGGAAACAAACCACCTGGAGGTGATATAAGGATGGATTGAATTAAGAATGGAAAGATTCAATTAAATATTGAGATATGAGGAACTTCAGCAAAGATGTGACTAGAAAACTATGCAATATATGTACCAACTGTGAATATCCAACATTGTTATCTCTCTGCCAGTGCCAATTATAATATATTAAGAACAGATGTTTCCTACTAAACTGCTGAGCTGAAGCCAGATAACTGGATTATTATCCTTCCACTGATGTGTAACAGCTACTGTAAATTACATTTTCCAGGATGCATTGGGTGCAAAACAATGCATTATTATGAAAAGATGTCCCTTTCCCCAGAATAGAGTTTCATTAACTAACTGCAGATTAAGTTTAATTTTAGTTTTTTGTTGCTAGATTTTTTTTCCCCGAACAGAAAAATAGCACTAACTGATTACTTGTCATGAAATATCTTTATTGTGTTCTGCAGTTTTCCACTTCGAAATACTGAAAAGGAAATTGATGCTCATAGGGAAAAGGTTCAGTCATCCTAGCCGTCTCCACAATCTAACCATCTAAATAATTCTCACTTGCTGTAATTCAGTCTCTGCTTTTCCTTATTGGTAATTAGAGAGATGAATCAACTCTTGGACTTCCTTGTCTCCTACTTCTGCCACTATGTGAAGAACAGATAGCAATAGCAATAGCACTTAGATTTATATACCGCTTCACAGTGCTTTACAGCCCTCTCTAAGTGGTTTACAGACTCACCAGATTGACACCCCCCCCAACAATCTGGGTCCTCATTTTACCGACCTCAGAAGGATGGAAGTCTGAGTCAACCTTAAGCCGGTGAGATTCGAACTGCCAAACTGCTGGCATCCGAGAGTCAGCAGAAGTAGCCTGCATTACTTCATTCTAACCCCTGCACCAATAGGGCTCATACGCAACTACTTCCATTTATTATGCGAAAAGCCATTTTTCCAGGTTTCTACATTGTAGCATGAATTTAGATTTAAGGTTTCATATTTACAATATGCAGGCTAATTTCAGATTAAAAGCAATGCAGGTAGCTCTTGACTTACAACTATTTGTTAGTGACCATTTGGAATTACAATGGGCCTGGGGGGGAAATTTCTTATGACTGTTTTTCAACACTTAAGACCACTGCAGCATTTTCCTGGTCATATGATTAAAATTTGGTCCCTGGGCAACAGGATCCTATTTATGACGGTTGTAGTGTCCTGAGGTCATGTGATCACTTTCTGCTTTTGGCAAGCAAAGTCAATGGAGAAGCCAGATTGACTTTACTAACTTAATAACTGCAGTGATTCACTTGACAACTGTGGCATGAAAGGTTGCAAAATGGGGCAAAACTGATATAGCAACTATCCAGTGGTGGGACTTAAATATGTGAACAACCGGTTCTCTGTGTGGATGCCACTTCTGGAAGTCCATTCTGGGCCTGGGGAAGAAAAAAATTAGCTGTTCTGTTGAAGTGGTGCAAACTGGCTGAATCCCACCATTGCAACTATCTCAATTAGCCACAGGAATTTTGGGCCTAATTGTGGTCATACGTTGAGGACCACCTGTGCCACAAATAAGCATTAAGGAAATAAAATAAAATGTTGTTTATAACTTTCCTTTAAACAGGAATTTGAAGCACAGGTAATGTTTTTTTCCTGCAGGTAACTTTATAGCTTTCTGTAAAAAAGTATCCATATTTTGATGCTGTATTGTATGTAACCTACTCAGAATTGTTCTTTGAGGGAGATGGGAGGTTCAGAAATGTGAAATATAAAGAAAATGTGGCTCACTCTATTTTAGACTCCATTTTCACTGTCAGATTTCTTTTCAAGGTCTACCACATCTGGATAGTAAAAATCCAGACAATCATTATTCTGCAGCAAAGAGATGGAGTTTCCTGTATGGCTACCCTGTCAGCTAGTATCATGCAAATTTTTATAGTCCAAACCTAATTGTCTACTTTCCCTCTCCCCTAATTCCAAACAGGAGAACAAAGAAAATCCCTGGAAAAAAATAATGAATTGGTTTTACAAACTCTCTCTTTGATGTAATGTTACCAACAATTGAAGTAGACGTGCATTTGACTTCAGAACTATAACTAAGAATTGGTCACCTATTCCTTGCTCTGCAAACCCAGGTTTGATCCTGCACATCTTCTTTCTGTGGTTCTCTTTACATTGTTTTCCCAATGTTAGTATCAGAAATGAACTTCAAGAGGTGGCTATTGAACAACCAAAGTGCTTCTTTGTAGAAGGAGAATTGCCTGGGCAGAAATAATGAAGTATTTCAGCTGGCCTTTACCATTCTTTAAAATAAATCCCAATAATGTAATTCATATATTAGGGCTTTGGCTAAGCCACTTTGCTTTTTTTGCTTTGGTCTTCATTCAGCTGTCTTCTTTTTCTTTACAATATAAATTCATTCATTCATTCATTCATTCATTCATTCATTTTCATTTTAACTATAACACACACACACCTTCAGTTGTTGTAGAGTCAGGCAGTCTGGAAATTGAAATAAAGTTTTTGACTGAACCTTTGTCTGTTTGCAGGAGAAAGGATGATAGTTGTAGACCACATAATGAGGAAAGCTGGTGTCTAGTTTACAGGGGTGAGCTTATCAGATTTTCTACATGCTTCCAAGTAAAATATTGGAAAGTGTTTGTATTCTTTATGTCTAAAAGTATGGTGACAACCATGTAGGCTATGTTGAAATATCTACTCATGCTATCAAGAAGCAGCTTGACAGAATACTCAGGAGTTACCAGCCTTTACATATTGTTTTTTTGGTTCTGG
This sequence comes from Vipera ursinii, assembly GCF_947247035.1. Taxonomy (NCBI): domain Eukaryota; kingdom Metazoa; phylum Chordata; class Lepidosauria; order Squamata; family Viperidae; genus Vipera; species Vipera ursinii. The sequence goes on along the minus strand of NC_139516.1, from coordinate 132,607,988 downwards.
ATGGATGGATGGATGGATGGGAGATTTAAAAGAACGGTGGAAAATAACAGCATCATATTCTTCATTTTTTCCTAACACAGAGCCAGGTTAGGTTCCTCTGACAAGGTAAAATGATATTTCTGAGATTATGTAGTTCAAAAATTACTTTCCCTTTTTGAATTATGTCTATTAGATTGGCAGCAATTATCTTTCCATTTCTCTCTTTTTTTCACTTGCTTCCTTCCTTTCTTTATTGCAAAGTGCATGGTACTTTTTTAGCCAGTGGATTTGAAAGATCCCTAGCGGAGGTATTGCAATATATTAAGATATACTGTAGGAAAAGAAAGGTCATACATAGATAAATTGAGAAGCTCATGCTTTTGGAAAAGAAGGGGAAAAATGGTATAATGGAATTCTTCATCCTTGGTACTAGGCTGAGTTGTCTTTTATGTTAAAAAGGAAATCTGAGGCAATCACTTCCTGTGCTATTCTACTTTGATTTGATGTGAATTCTGGCTTGTGAAATGGAACCTCAAACCCTATCTAAAGTGGCAGTGCCAAAAACATTTGAGCAAGAATTAGTTTCCCAGCTCAACTTTCTATATTGCCAGGAGAGATTAATACTCAGCAGTGCCTCCATAGCTCAACTCACTCAAGTACTCCAGTGGGATACCGTAATGTATGGTATCAAAAACCACTGAAAGATTTTTTTATTTATTATTTAAATTTATATACCGCCCTATTCCCGTAGGACTCAGGGCGGTTTACAGGGAAAATTAAAATACATAGCACCCACTTAGAAGACTCTACAGATTTATTGCTCTTTCAGAAATTGTGGGTCACTGGAGGTTTTTAAGAGACTGGACAGTCATTTCTCTGAGATGGTGTAGATTCTCCTACTTGAACAAAGGGCTGGACTAGAAGACCTCCAAGGTCCCTTCCAGATATGTTCTATTCTGTTCTGTTCTGTTCTGTTCTGTTCTGTTCTATATATGGATGCAGTTGGGAATGCAGGTAGACTGTGAAGCTGAGTGGAGAGTGGGGAACAGGTTTTTAAGGATTCAAAAACAGCTGCTTTACCAATGCTCTTCAATGTTTGAAAACACCCATTTCTGAAAGATTTATATAGCCCTGCATTGCAGGTTGATGTCATATAATTTCTGTTTCCTTGCCTCATGCCACTGGAGATTATGGAAATAAATAAAGCCGGCTGTGCTTTAAGGTTTAGGTAGGTCTGACTATTGACACTGTGTTTGACAGTGTGATACACAATAAGGTTTTTAGAACACTATTATATATAAATTATATAATATCTTTCCGCAGAGAAACTTACTAATGATTTCTGCTTTAGACCTTCATATTGTTGTTTCATATCTGTTCCAAAGCTCTTGTTTTTATTTAGTCCTGTCTAGTAATCACGGCATTGCAAGTTTCATCAGATAAGATGGAACGGTGGATTCTCATGTTATCACTGTAAATGATTTTCTAATGAATTCTCTTTCATTTCTTTTCTTGATGATGATGATGATGATGATGATGATGATTTTATTGAGTATTATTTATTATTATTCTCTTGATTATTCAAATGCTTATTTTAGATTAAATATTAATTAAATTAAATATTTTGAAGCAGAAGTATAACTGCAACAAACTGCAGAAAATACTGTTGTGTCCACAAATAATAACCTTAAGTGAAGTTCATTTGGGTGATTTTGCAGAGAACTAAAAATATCTGGGTTATGTGTATATATGTGTATGTAAACTCCCATTTTTAAAATTACATTTTGGAATTACATTTAATACTAAGCATATTGCATATTGCAATAAACATATTGTACTGAAAAAAATTGTACTAAAATTTTGTACTAAAACATGAATAGATGTCTGTGAATTCTATGAAGTAGAATACCTTTGGAATACCAAGAACCCTTGTATCATGAGTTATCAAGGGCATTCTCAAGAAATCATATTAGAGAAAAAACACTCAAGTGTGAAATCACAGTCATGCTACATGACATTTTCCCTGATCCAAAGTTCATAACACTAGGGTTAAAACAAGACAGCCTGAGAAATTCAATTCCTTTGAATCCTGATAAATTGTTAGCAACAATTTAGCAACATCCACCCTGTTGTCTTTTCTAAACAACAATAATTCTCAAATATATACAGTATACAGTATACTCAAACATGCTTGCAGATGTGCATTTTAAAATGGGCATGGAATACTTTGGAAATGTGCTAGGAATGAAAAGCAAATTTCAAAGCCAGAATTTACATATTATTGAAATTTGAATGTTCATGCATATTTATTTTTTCCAAATAAGAGATGCATGGAAAATCAGAGCATAACAGGATTATGAATGAAGGATGCAAGTGTGACATGGGCCAATATGTTCATGCTTTCACATTAAAATATAAATTTGCTTTTGTATTTAGGCTGCAGTACTAAGTTACCCTCACAGGATATAATGGAATTCCATTTCACTTGCACCCAAAAAGATATATAGGAAAAGAAACATAGAATGACGAAGTTGGAAAGGAAGTTGGAGGTCTTCCAGAAAGAGATCCATATTCCAAATGTCTTGACCATGTTCCGATAGCGAAGTCCACCACCTTTGCTTTGCTTCTGATGGTAATCCAAAATCTATACCAAAAAAAGAGAGGAAAATAGGAGGATATTTAGGGAGTATGTTGAGGGGGCAAAAGCAAATTCCCATGGAGATATATCAGATGAATGGGAAGAGTTTAGATTTTATGGAAATAAGCCCTTTCCATTCATTTGCCATGCCCCTGTAGGCATTTGAAGCAAATCAAGATTGCATCAAAATGGTGATGTGAATGCAGTGATAACATGACAAACAATCTGCCTCTGTGTACTTGCATCCCAAGTTTGTACATTAAGGGTTCTGAATCCTGCTAATAAAATGGGGATCAGCTGATATATTTTATTTTAGAGAGGGCTAAAAAGGGGAATACATCTATCCTTATGTTCTACCATTACAGTAGAAGTTCAGTAGAACATCCTGGGATGTAGCAGTGTACAAAGTACAAGTTCTTTCTATCTTATCCTGGTAAATTGCCAGAGGGGGTGTGGTCAGCCACTTTAAACCCCTCTGTTTGGTTCTGATAGACGAGGACTCAGAGTGGTTTAACAATGAACAAGTTTATTGAATACACATAAGTCAACTGTCAACTGTCAAATGTTGCAACCTTTTATAGTGGAACTGTTTGAACTGTAACCAATCATCGGAGTCTATTTTCCCGCTTCTTGTTTATGGTAACCAATGATTGCACCGGAATTTCCCGCTCTAAACCCAGCTATATTGCAATCTGCTATAATCCTTGTTTGCAACTATTTACATACACAACACCCCTTACCCCCCAGTTGTTGTTACTTATGTACAAAATCCTTTAAATATTTTGGTGGCCTATGGATTCTAGAAGGGTATCTATTGCTCTGACTGCTAGGGACACTTCTTTCTGATTGTCTGCTTGGCTGATTGTCTCTGTTGGACCTGGGCTCTTGGCTACCTGGCTCTGACGCTTCCCTGTTGCTGTTTTGTGGATTTGTTTGTGTTTGAAGATCAGCTATCGCTGGCCTACTCCGCAGGGGTACTTCCCAGTCAAATTGACTAAATTGTTGTTGTTGGTTACCAGGGGATGAGTTATTTTGCATTTCTTCTACCCCACTATCTGGCGTGTTGTTATCGCTGACCCAGGAAGTAAAGTTCCCCCCACATGTACTTTGATCCCCTTCTACTAGCAAACATCCACTAGTTCTCTTCCTCAGCTGATCTATGTGTCTTTTGCTGATCCTATTCCCTTCCCCCTCAATAGTGTAAGACAGGGGACCCAATATTTCAGTAACCACCCCTGGGATCCATTTGTCCCCTTGTGCATAGTTCCTGGCCCAGATTAAATCCCCCACTTTAAATGTTCTATTTGGAATATCCAGTTCAGCACTTGGTAGAAGTATGTCAGGGTGTAATCTGTCCAATTTGGTGGTTAGTCTCCTTCCCCACCTCATTTCAGCTGGACTTTTGCCGGTAGCTGTACATGGGGTCGTATGTTGGGTCAGCAAGAATTCGGCCAGTCTTTGATGCCAGTCGCCCCGAATGATTCTTTTTAAGGCGTCTTTCGTGGTCCTCACATTTCGTTCAGCCAAGCCGTTGGTGGATGGGTGGAAGGGTGCTGATGTCTTGTGTTTAATCGAGTTGGCCCTGAGGAAATCCTGGAATTCAACAGAGGTGAATTGTGGCCCATTATCTGACACAATTACATCCGGTAACCCATGAGTGGCAAAGAGGCCCCTTAATACCTGTATTGTTCTACCTGAAGTCAATGAACTGACTGGTACTACCTCTAGCCATCTAGAGAAGCTGTCTACGACTACCAGAAATGTTAACCCTTGGAAAGGTCCAGCAAAGTCAATATGAATCCTGGACCAAGGATTCCTAGCTAACTCCCACTTATGTGTACGAGTGTGTTGGAGTTCCGGCCTAGAACGTTGGCACAAATGGCAATTGGCAACACATTCCTCAATGTCATTGTCCAGACCTGGCCACCACAAGTGGCTCCTAGCCAACGCCTTCATACGTACTATTCCTGGGTGCCCTTCATGTAACTATTTTTATTAAAATAGCTGGTCTGTGGATTTCAGGAATGACCACACGGTTTCCCCACAGTAAGCATCCCAAATGAACTGACAGTTCACCTTTTCTTCTAAAATAGGGAATATACTTGGCATCCGGGTTGGCATTTGGCCACCCACTCAGGGCCCAGGCCATTATTCTCTTTAAAGTATGGTCATTATTTGTTTGAACTGTAACCAATCATCGGAGTCTATTTTCCCGCTTCTTGTTTATGGTAACCAATGATTGCACCGGAATTTCCCGCTCTAAACCCAGCTATATTGCAATCTGCTATTATCCTTGTTTGCAACTATTTACATACACAACACCCTCCAAACCACACAATAAGCAAACCGACACCCACTATAAAAACATGGCACCACCAAAAACACGGAGCTGAACAAAAGCAGCACAACTCACCAGTTCAGGTCTAAGGCTGGCAGCTGAGACCAGCCCATCCACACAAAACACATCCCCACCCAATCAGAACACAGCCCCCATTCAAAACACACTCCCACCCAATCAGAACACAGCTAACCCCCCACCCAATCAGAGCACACCTCCACCCACAGACCACACCCCCTCTGGCAGTTTAAAAAAGAAGAAAAAACAGCCACTACCACACACTTCTCCCAGAAGAACGAAGCTGAAGCCACCAGCCTGAGGATGACGGATGAGATTTCGTCGAAACGTTGCCCTGATACCTCCAATTCTACGTGGGAAAAAACCCGAATGACCAAAGATCTACACACACACACACACACACACACACACACATATATGTGTGTGTGTGTGTGTGTGTTTGTGTGTGTGTGTGTGTGTGTAATTTTTTTTGGCTTGCTAACAAAGAATAAAGGGTGATAGGAAGCCAAAAAAAAAAATTACACAAATATGAGCTGCCACTGCTGTGGCTACTGCCTGTAGATGGCCTTGGGCTAGGCTGAAACAGGAAATAAGATTTGCCCCGTGTCTGGGACTAAGCAAGTGTATTCTGAATGCTTAACAAACATTATATATATATATATATATATGTATATGTATATGTATATGTATATGTATATGTATATGTATATGTATATGTATATGTATATGCATATGCATATGCATATGCATATGCATATGTATATGTATATGTATATGTATACACAGTACAGATATATATATATCTGACAAGGGCTCAACAATTATCCTACTAAATAAATTTCTAGAGGAATGCCAAAAGGCCAGCACTGTGACAGAGAAGATAATGGTGAAAAAAAATATTTACAATTGCACTAGACAACATTAACATTATCATTAATAAAATAGAAATTGGATAAAATAAAAAAGTATTTGTTAATATTATTTGCTAATTTCACCTTCTAATGTGATTTGTAAAGTTAATGGCTTGGAAAACTGCATTTTGAACTTGCTTGTTTTTTCCTAGGATTGATTTAATGGTCTTCTATCGGTGAGCTTGCAGAGAACTTGTAGATGCAAGTTTGAGATTCAAAGTGCTTGTGTGGTTCTATGTTATATCATATTGCATTACATCTATACTATTTCTCTATAGTTCCCCTGAAATCTTCATGAAGTGAGAGTGGATAAATGGGAACTCAGGAGGGAAGGATGAGCCAGAAGTAAAATTGTTTTTATTCCTTTATTCATTAATTTTATAATGGCATTTTGTACAACAGATATTTTGTATTATTTGCTTGTTGGGAGAGTGTTACAATTTTGTGAAATAACCTTGTACCAACAGATATATATATATATATGCATATAAATATACCAACCACATTGTTCTCTCATGTTCTCAGATTGCTAAGAATGTAACTTCTGTAAATATATAGCAGGGGATTGTATATCTTGCTTCACTGAGAACAGTATGGAAATTTATTTATCAAGCACTCTAGGGAAAATTTTCTCAAATGATAGTTTTAAAGGATTATGAAGAGATGCCCATAATGGGCTATTTGAAAAAACATAAATGCTTCAAAGTAATAATCTCTCTAAGTGAAAGACACTTCCCCATTCAGCTCCTGAAGATATTTTTCATTTCTTGTTAAGGACATGGAATGCATTGCAATGCAAGTGGATTGTCTTTCTTTTTTAAAAAAAGTCTTATAGCACAAAATAAATTCTAGCAGAACTACAGAGTTCGTGCATTGTAGAAAATAAATAAAGAAATAGAGCATACTAGCCCTTTTGAAGTGGAAATTAAACTCAAGGACTTCTCTGATTTTTATAAGTAAAGAATTGTGTTTTTCCTTGTGGTCAGGAAGAAGTGAAGGCTTTAAGAGGTATTTCTGAGCCCTGCTCAATTCTAGTGTCTTAAGGATGTTTCATAACAGGATCTCACAGGATTCCTTAGATGGAGGCATGATAACAGCCAGAATATTAAAAGAGTAGACAAAAATATTTAACGCACTTCAAAACCCAGTCTCTCACAAGGGAAAAAAAATCTCCTAAATAAAGCTTGCCTGTGCTTTTTAGATTTGTGAAACATTGTTTTCCTTTGAAAAAGAAAGACTAATGATCAAATGAATATGAATAGACATTGGGGGATGCTTTCCTGGTATTGGTGCACTGTTTCCATCTCCTCCTCCTCCTCCTTGAAAGGAAATGGAGTTTCCCTCCCTAGTAAATTGCAGAGTCTATAGGAGACAACATGTACTGAAAAGATCTATTAGTGAAAACCACACGTCCTCAAAGACTCATTCTTAAAATGCACCCATATATTCTCCTAGATATTAAAAAATACTACTGGTACCAAATACTCACAGATAAACCCATCTATGGATAAGCAACTGTGTTTCCCCAAAAATAAGACCCAGTCTTATTTATTTATTTTTGCCTCCGAAAGAGGCACCAAATCTTATTTTCGAGGTGGTGGTGGTTCTTTTCTAATCACCTTGTGGCAGAGGCATCAACAGCCCCACCCAGCCAGTCCACTTCTGCAGCCGAAGGAGCAGCTTCATTCTGCAGCTGAGAATGGAACTTGGGCCTGCATTTCATGGTCAAAGGCCATTCTGGAAGGCTTGTGCAGTCGAGAACCAAAGCTACAGATTGAATCCGAGGCCTGGCTGCAATGGTAAGCTCCACCCCTGCCCTAGCTTGATTTTTAGGCATGCTTATATTAGGCCCATCCCCCAAAACCAAACTAGGGCTTATTTTCAGGATAAATCTTACTTTCAGGGAAACATGGTAACCCTTGAAATTTTAACCAAAATACCATGAAAAAGGTGTCACCTACAGATAAGCCTATTATACAAATATTCATATGTTTTGATTATCACAATGGGCTTGATCTACATCAGGCATGTCAAACTGCCAGCCCATGGGCCGGATGAATCATGATGAAACTGTGCCCACCCCATTGCTGGCAATGGGGAAAAAGTTGAGATGTGTCACGTGACATCACGTGACATCATGAGTTTGACATGCCTGATCTACATTGTTTGCTGAGGGAGAAGACTGAAGAATAGGAGACAAATTCTTTTTGGACAATGTGTTTTCAGATCCACAACTCCCTTACAAACAACTATTAGTTAAAAAGGAGGTTACAAGATGCAATACCAGAAACCCAATTACTGGTTCGTTCATAAAGCAGTCGAAAATTAGAAGAAAAATGCCAACACTGAGGGAGAATTGAAAAGCAGCCTCTTGGGAAAAGCAAAAATTGAGCAAGTTTTTCAGGCTTCACCAAGATGTCTCTTTAATGACTTGGCAGCTACATCACTATGAAAGTTGATTTCTCAGCCCAATCTTATCCACTCTTTGTCAGATGCACAAATGCATGCATACATATATGCCACTCATAGGTTAAATGGATCAATTCTTTTTCTCCTTATATGTGATTGTTTGGGCACTCAGCTGAAGGACAGAAATAAGCATATATGATGCCAAACTCACAAGTAAGAATACAGGAGTAATTATGCATAAATTGCCAAAATGCTACATTTTTTCTGCCATGGCCTTCATACTGAAAAGCTTCATGGATTTATGATGTTTCATGGATTCTTGGTACTTTAATATTCTTGTTATATGCATTGCATATTTTC